>NC_134265.1:178883728-179138728 GCF_031893055.1 Leptodactylus fuscus
TGTTAGTACCCTGCCCACAATAATCTGACGTAATTTTAATTTTGTACTCACCTGGAACTTTTTCTTTTTTTCACCTCTTCCTACTGTAGGCATTTTTCGATTTTTGTTTTTCATTTTTGACTCTCAGAGCCATATGAGGCTTTAATGTTTGCGGGACAAATTGTTCTTCTTGATGCTGCCATTAATTATTCTGTGCAATATACTGGGAAGCTGGAAAAATTTCAGAATTGGGTAGATTTGAAGAAAAAGTGCATTTGTGCAACTTTTTTACGGGCTTCGTTTCTACGGCATTCACTGTGCAGCCAAAATGACATGTCATCTGTAGTCTATGTTTCGGTACGATTCCAAGGATACCAAATTTATATGTTTTTATTTAAATTTGAAACCCTTAACAAAAATCGAAAACTGTGCCCAAATTTTTCTTTTCTAAAAGTCACTTGGTGCAAGGGCTTGAGAAAGTGCTTTCATAAGCGCGAAACGGCTGTTGCCTTCACGCCTTTAATGCAACTTCTCCCTTCCTGAAGATTGTTTTTAATGAAAGTACATCAATAAAGGATGATGTTTTAGAAGTTTCAACATATTGGTGAATGCCCTCCTTGCTTTTTGCTCTTCTTCTCAATATATTTCTACTGCTACACTTTTGGATGTTGAGCACCACCAAAACTTCAAGACATGTACATACATATTTTTTGCCTGTAGACTAATATATACATAAAAATAGACTACTATAATTAGAAGAATTTTGCAGTGCCGTCTGATCCTTTCTTTGAATGTTCAGTTAGTGGATATGTTTACTGATTTTTTCGTAAATATAGAAAGAAGGAGAGAGGCTGGGTTATCTTTCAATGAAACACAAGCGACAGCATTGGCAACTCTACGAATGTTGTGCCAGAAAGGATGTAATCAAGGGCAATTCCACCAGATGTGTAGCAATGTATTACAGCCAAAGGAGCACTGCCAGCAAAGATTTGAGGTGGAAGGAAAGATTCCATGTAGGACAGAGGGAACTCTGTACAAGTGGGAGAGGATTTTGCATTTAGTCTCCTGAGCTCTACAAGATATGGAAAATTTGTGACATGATTGGAGGAAAGGCAACACAAAGATCCCTCTCCCAACCAACAGTAAATGATGGTAAAGGATCTTCCTTATTGTCAGAGAGTAGGCTGTATAGAGGTGAGATAGGGAGGAATGGCATAGTGGAAACTGTGCAGAATTGTTGACCATAATAACCACATATTAATCACAATTAAACTGTCAAATTAAACTAAGCTAAATCTGTACCTTATCTACAGCCAGGCTTATCCGCTCACACAAATCAGTATCAACACCATACTCTAGTTTTACAAGATTCTATGTGGGGTTTCTCTTTTACTGGAAACAGATTTTTCATACCATTGGAATTGATGACATGTTGTTTATATAGGTCATCAATGCCTTGTTGCCAGGTATAATATGCTAATGGTATCCCATTGATATCTAAAAAAAAAAACAGACCATCATGGGGCAACACGGTGGCTGAGTGGTTAGCACTGCAGCCTTGCAGCGCTGAAATCCTGGGTTTGAATCCTGCCAGGAACAACATCTGCAAGGAGTTTGTATGTTCTCCCCGTGTTTGCGTGGGTTTCCTCCCATTCTACAAAGACATACTTAAATGAGGAAAAAAAGGTACATTGTGATCCCAATATGGGGGTCCCAATTTACATAAAATTAATAAAAAATGGACCATGCCCTCTTGGGCTTTTTGGTCAGAACAAAGGTGAGCCATTTCCTCGTATTAACATATCTGCAAAACTGAGAAAAATTCTACTACTTTATATGCCAAATCCCACAAGGTGATTATCATATCTATCTATGGGACTATTTTTGAGAATTCCCACTTAAAAATGAGGTATTCTTGGGGCAATGAGGTGTCTCAGTGGTTAGCACTGCAGTGTTGCAGCACTGGAGCCCTGGGTTCGAATCTCACCAGGAACAACGTCTGCAAGGAGCTTATATGTTCTCCCCATGTTTGCATGGATGTCCTCCTATTCTACAAAGACATACTTATAGGAAAAAAAATGTACATTGTGATCCCTATAAGGGGCTCACAATCTACATATAAAAAAAATAAAAATGAGGTATTCTCTATTTAATATCATTTACTGGACGTTTGCTTTTAGGGAAACTTGGGACAGATATACGACATCTAACACAGCTAAATAATGTATAGTATGCTACCATTGGCACACTATCTTGTTGTATAAAATACAATCATTGTGTGCCATAATTAGTAATTGTTTAGCTAGAACATTAGATATTCTAACCCAATGTACTTGATGACTGCTTGCCTTATGGTTATTTTTTCTGATTTTTAGCCAGTGTATGAGATTTCCACGTTAATTTCCCAAGCAGTTTTTTTCAGCCATTTTCCATATATAATGGTTCTGCCTGATAATGACACGTTTGCCTTTGAATATATTTAACATGCTTCAAATAGAGGTTTATCTAGTTGTGCATTCATTAACAGACACAGAATAATAGAATAATCTGATGGAATTATGTGGAATTATGTGTCAATTGTACAAACCATTATTACTACATATACAGGATCTTCTAATGATGATTATCTTCCACTGTATAAAATCCTACATACAATAAATTTGAAAGACATGTTTAAGGTACTGCAAAGTTCATAGCTGATGCCAGTTTCCCATATTCCAGGCCAAAGCATATTACTTGGCCTTTACATTGAAACCAATATCTTGAAACTTAAAACCACTTCAATACATAATTTCAATGGTATACTTTCAAAGCTATAGTATATTATTTAAAATGCACAAAACATTTTGTAATTGAGGTAGTACAGAAAATACTGTACACGTACTGTATTAGTACAGGAAAGCAAATTACTGTGACGTGACTTAAAGGGGTATTTCCATCTCAAGGATCCTATCTATACTGGTAGCTTATGTAAATTCAAGAGTTTCCCTAAATACATTGCTTTAGCAATGCTGCTTTGTTTTTCCTGCTATGTGAAATTATCCATCCCATTGTTTACACATTGTTGTCAAAGCACCTGGCCTGTTATCTGATCTTATGTTGGAAGAAGTGACTCACTCACTGCTCCCTGGACCTTTATATACTGCTTATCAGTCCAGGCAATCATATACTGTGCATACTTGATCTCCATATGTATTAAATATCTAGTAATCGTAAAAAATAATGTCTCATGGTAAAGGCAATGTCTATATGTAGTGTGGTACTTCATAGTGTCCTGTACCTCAGTTAAAACATACCCACCAGCTTGCTGAAGAATACAGGATGTGAGAAGAAGAGACAGCAAGTAAATTGCTGAAAGAAGGAGACGGAAAAACCCCTTTAAGCAAAATGTTTGTTTTTTTTCAGCATTTTTGTTTCAGAATTGTTATAGAAAAACCTTTTTAAAGCCATGGCCTCCATGCCCACTTTGCGGTAAAAACCCGCAGTGCGGACACGCTGTGATTTCCAAAACTGGCGTGGTTTTGGAAATCGTAGAATGTCATAGGTATAATTGTAACAGAAATTCCACGGAAGAAAACTCTGTAAACTTTTCGTTTAAAGAGCTGTGGGAAGAACTGTTTTTTCCCCACAGCACATTATTGCTGCGGAATGTCCCATGGGGCCTTAACCTAACTTCAACCTTAATGTATTGTATCCCTGAAATATCCAATTACCCACCCAAAGTTTGTCCTATATTTTGAGCATACCACACCTACTACCGAATACATATCTGCATTTCTGTTCCATACCTGATGCAAGTATAGACATATTTAAGGAGGACACATTAGTTGACTGCAAACTTAAGGTAGAGCCTGAATTACAGAGGAATATACAAAAGGAAATAAACAAAAGCAAACAAGTATAAGTACTTGCTATAAATATACATAAAAAACACATAATGTATTGTGTGCGAGTGTGAAACCAGAGGGCGCTGTAGAGCAACCAGAAACAGGGTTTAAAAGGACTCTGACCACACCCATACCAGAGAAAAAAGGGGCTCCACTCCAGAGGGAGTGCACACAGCAGGAGTGTGCTACTGGTGGCCTGCAGGAGCAGGTGGACTGGACCAGTTGGAGACAGACAGGCGGTCTATCCAAAGAGAACTGGTATCCAAAAGGAGCCCAACTCCAGAGAGGGAGTGTTGCTGTTGACCTGCAGGAGCAGGTGGAAGGTGGACCAGTTAGAGAAAGACAGGCAGTCTGTCCCAAGAGGACTCGATTCCAGAAAGGACTTTAACCCAGACTGGTGAGAAGAAACCTCAGAGTATCTTGCCCTTGGTAGAATAGACAGGGTTCAAGAAGTGAGGTAGAGCCCTGTGTGTGGGCTAGGCTGTTTGTTGTTTTTTGTTCCTGTTGTAAGCTGAATAAAGCCACTTATTTTGGTTTACATCACCTGATCTGCAGTTTATTTGGCACTCAGCGCCACCAACACCTCTGTAAATCCAGGAAAACTGCTTACCTTTGATGCTAAATTACCTCCAATTGTCACAATTGATATAGGAATACCACTCACTGCGAAGCCAAAAACTGTTGTTTTTTTCTGCATCTGTTACAGAAAATAATTTTTGACAATTATTTTGTTTTTCCTAGATTTCTGAGCATACTATACCTGCTACAGAGTGCATATCTTGCATTGTTGTTGCATACTCTGTGTAATAACAGAAATATCTAAGGGAGACATTAGTTCGGAATAACCTTAAGAAAGGCTATTCCTGTCCTACCTTTAGATGTCTTCTCCAGGCCGCCGTTCGGTAGAAATCCCTGTTTTTGTCAGTATGCAAATGAGCTCTATTGCAGCACTGGGGGTGGACTCCAGCGCTCAAACAGCACTGGGGGTGTTCCCAATGCTGCGAGAGAAATCTCCAGCGGCGCCTTCATATTTGTCTGGAAAGGCCTCTCTTCGCGTCTTCTTCCGCAGCTGGGTTCAATCTTCTAGGCCTTGGGCCTCAGGCAAAGTTTGAACCCAGCGCCGGAAGAAGATGCGAAGAGAGGCCATTCCAGACAAAGATGGAGGCGGCGATGGAGAGTTCTCTTGCAGCATTGGGGATGCCCCCAGTGCTGTTTGAGCTCTAGGGCCCACCTCAAGTGCTGCGAGAGAACTCATATGCATACCGACAAAAAACGGGATTCCTACAATTTTAATAATAGAATCCCTTAAAGGTAGAGGCTGAATCAAAGAGTGTCCCCTTTAAGAGGTCCAGATGCCTTATTAGGGTATATAACTGTCTTAAAGGTTCCCGTTCTGGTTGATTCTTTGTGAACCAGAGTAGGGAGCTGCCTAGTAGAAGCATTTCCCACTCCCGAATCATACATATATTACATCAAATATATTCCATTTGGCCAATATATAAACCTACAGTGTAATTATCTTGCAACAGAAATTATCTTTCATCTGGCAATTACTGATGGTTTCTATAGAAAAATGGGTGGCTGATGAGATCATGAAAAACTGGTTTGGCAAGAGGTTTTTCTAGTACTATTATTACCATAAAATATTTAAACACACAGGAGAATCTATTCCAAATGTGTAACTAGTGATCATAGTCTGATCTGAAAGCAAATTAAGTCCCATTGTGAAATCAAAGTAACATACGCCTAATGATAAAACATAGTATTAACCGCAATAAGTGCACAAACTACACAGCATGCATTCTTAAACCAGAAAACTTTCTGAAAAGACATAAAATCTCTCATTGAGTAAAACAACATTATTTATTACTTGGAATATTTCAAGATATCAATTTCAACCCAAATGGTGTCTGTTTAAAACATCCACATTATTATCCTTCTTCTAATTGATAATTGTATATGAGATATATTTCACTCTTTCAGAATTGGATCTATTCCTTTGTAGCAGTCCAAGGTAGAAATATGAGCTGTTTGTAATGTTTGTTTTCTGCTTATTAGACTGCATTAAGCTTAAGTGTGTCATTATTCTTTATATCTAGAAGAAGGCATCTTAAGAACTGCTGTAGCTAATTTACATACAACTTAACATTCTTACATCATTACAGCAGCAGAAGTAAAAGTGGGATTATTATGATTACCTTCCTTGCATTTACTGTGCAATTCTTACCTTATTTTCACCTCACTTTCTGGTAGTCTGCTAGCAAGGTGTCTGTGATCCTCATCTCAAGGAGGACTCTTCTCTCCATTGGTTTCAGCGTGGGGTCCACATGTCACTGCTTTTTAAGTGGACAGGCTCTCCAGACCCAAACACTAGTGTGAACCAGCGTAAAATGTAATGCAAAGCCAATTTCTTGGAGTGATATCAACTACAAAGCTTGTACTTTGTGGATAGTGTGCGATACAATGGCTGTTATCTACTGTTTTTATGCACAGTGTACCTTAAGGTGGCCATATCTTGTACACAACTGTCTACTGAAGGCTCCCATGCACATGCATGATTGCCTATATTAAGTGTTCTCAAGGGAGAGAAAGAAAGGAGCCACTGCCATATAGCGATAATGACAGTTGATCTTTCTTCAGAACAAAGGAGCAAACATTTTGCAACCCATGTGTGACCATGTTCCTTTCAACATCTCTCGCCAGATGAGAGTTCAGACACCACCATACACATTAGATCATTAGAAATGTGCAACCATTTCTGGTCTGAAAGACATAAATGTTAGATGGTACCTCAAAGACTGCATTAAAACCGAATGGAGTACTCCCATAAGACATACTGATAGTATATGCCATAAATATCAGATGATAGTTCTAGAACACACACTTATCCAAATAATGGGAAATTCCTGCTACCCAATTTACCACTCCAGAGAAAAGGAATTAAGGTGAGTATGCATAAACGTGGCTTTCTCTTTCGTAATTTGTAAGAGCAATAGAAACAACTAAATGTTTTACATCCCCATAAACTACCATTGAGAGAGCCACATTAATACACAACCATCTTTTCCTCTCTAGCGGACTGAACAGAGAGGAGTCATGAATATTGGGGTGTCAAAGATGGAGAACAGACTCCTGGGCTGCAGGTTGTGTACCCTTGCATTAGCTGGTTAGCTGATCCCATTGAAATCATTGGGTTTGTTGGGCATTCATCTAATATGTATTGCTACTAGGGAGTACAGTAACATAAAATAGCGTACAACAAAAATTCCATATCAAGTAATGTGCAATTGTGTCATTGCTGTGTGTGTTTTTGGTGTTGTGTTCATTCTAGAAGGATGAAGTCCGCACCACCTATGTATTACAAACTCTAAGTGGGCAGAAATCATGTAGGATTTCAAAGTGTTTGGTTGTCCTTACAAGTAAAACAGAGAGTCTACAGTCTGCAATCCTCCATACTGTATACATAGTTGTGATGTGTTGGCCCCACATTGCTTCTTGTCTCCACAGTATTGTATATCTTGTATTGGAGTTAATTGCCACACTATATAAACCTGTTCATCAGACAATTGTTACAATACTCAAGGCAGTACATTGGAAGAAATACAGTACAGCTGCTGAACAAAAAATGGCGTAGAAAAACAGTTGCACTTAAAAACCTTTTCCTGTTGTTGTAGTATAGTCTAGTGTTATAGTGATCAATTAATATATAAATATGCATCACTTACATATAAATGCACAATGAACATCATAGTATATGTGAAACACATGATGCAATGTACCTTTAATGGTATAATGTAGCATATGACTAATAGAGATGAGCGAACACTAAAATGTCCGAGGTTCGAAATCCGATTCGAACAGCCGCACACTGTTGGAATGTTCGAACGGATTTCGAGCCCCATTATAGTCTATGGGGGGAAATGCTCGTTTCAGGGGTAGGCAACAGTCGATAAAATCATACTTACCAAATCCACGAGTGACGGTCGGGCTGGATTCTGCTTGAAGTCTTCTCCCATCGCAGGGTCCCCGCGTCTTCTTCCGGGTGGAATTCACTCTGCCTAGGCATCCGACGCCTGAGCAGAGCCGACTGCGCATGCACGTGCATGCCCATGCATGCGCAGTCGGCTCTGCCTAGGCCGGATGCCTAGGCAGAGTGAATTCCACCCGGAAGAAGACGCGGGGACGCAGCATGGAGAAGACTTCGGAAAGGTAAGAGAAGAACTAGCGTTGATTGGCAGAATGTATAGCATTCTGCCAATCAATGCTGGTTCTGCATCGAACCTTACACTTCGAACAGCTAGTAGTGTTCGATCGAGTACGAGTATTTCGAATACCATAGTATTCGACCGAACACCTACTCGATCGAACACTACTCGCTCATCTCTAATGACTAACTATTGCCTTGATTTGAAAATACACAAAAACATCCATCTCTCTTCCCAAGCAGTGTCAGCCTGTAGTAACGATACCACCACTAAACCTTGGTATTGGACAGTGGAATATACCAATACCACTGGCCAGCAGGAATCTGGTGCTGAAAAGCTCTATTGACCAGTTATACTTACATTGCCCTTTCAGAGATTTATAGCACATGCACAGGTTATGCCATAAAAGTCTTCTAGATGTGGGTGTTAGGACTGTGCAGCAGGTGCGGCCATGATATCAGGGTCGCAGCCTCTTCCACTGTAAGGCCGGGTTCACACGATGTCTTTTGGCACGTAATGTGCCACGTAGACGCCATGGGAGCTTTTGCGGGCCGTATACGCTCCCATTGTTTTCAATGGGAGCCAGTACCATATACGCGGCGCTATTTTGCAGCCGCCGCAAAATCACGGCCGCAAAATAGTGCCATGTATACGGTACCGGCTCCCATTGAAAACAATGGGAGCGTATACGGCCCGCAAAAGATCCCGCGGCATCTACGTGGCACATTACGGGCCAAAAAACATTGTGTGAACCCGGCCTAATTGTTCAGTCCAGCATGCATGGGGTTAATCCCCTTGCAGCCGATAGGTGTGGTCGGTCTGATGGCTGAGAATGGTGTCAACCTATTAGTATCTGGCTTTAGCACCTGGGCTGGCTGATCGGTCCCACCTTCCCTCCATTTAAGGAGGCTGTTTTGGGCCGTCGGGTGCTCTAACCTCAAATTCCATATGGCGCACGTCAGTGCAGTACTTTAGTTTGGCAGAGTACTGCCTTAGTTAAGTAGGGCTTTAGTCAGTATTCTTGGCCTAGAATTGCCCAGGGAATTCCCACCTAGCAAGCCTCAATTGTTACATGTGCTGCGGCTGTGTGTTTGGCCCAGCACTGTTATATGTTTGTCTATGTCTTATATGTTTGTGCAAGTGGGTCTCCCTTCCTGAAATTGTAGCTTAGTGTAGGACATAGTTCACACAGTCTGGCAGTAACCTTAGGCAGACTGTTACCTGTGGTATGCCACAGCAGGTGGCTGTGGTATGGGTGCGACCCAGTAAGCTGCTGTTACGGTTCTGTGTGTTTATATAAAAAAATAATGTTTTTATTTACTACTACAGAACCGCTGGACTGCAGGACACTGCAGGGAGGTCCACAGACCCAGATGGGCGGCCGTGTGCCAGTACCAGGCAGCAGTGTGTCTGAACAGGGAGTAAAGTAAATGCACCAGTTCACTTCACTGGATGAATGCGTCAGGGCTGCAACAGTGTGAACGGGCTGCGGCAAGGTTGTACCAGTTGACTGCACTGGCAACCGTGTTACACAATGGAGATTTACTCCAGTTATCCTCACTGGGTAAATAGCTTTTTGCAGCTTCAGAGATTAACAGGCTGCAATCAAGTTTTACACCAGTTCACTGCACTGGGTAAATAGTTTTGTGCAGCTTCAGGTGGACCGGCTGCAACAAGACTGCCAGGGGTTAACGTTACCCCTAACAGCAACACAAATGGCTCCGCACAGCTTGGAGCTATAACACACACAGACAGGGACAGATAGCCTAGCTAAAGAGACCAAGCCTGCTGCCAGTCCACCGGCTGGTACAGAGTCCACTGCACCGAGCCGTAGTGTGGAGCTGCCAGTACATTCAGGACTTATAGGTCTTGCTAACAGTACTAGATGGAAGCTAAGATAACCCCAAACAGCGGCCTAGCCTAGCTACCTGCCTAGCTACTGGAAGCAGCCTGGAGCTCCTGTCATACCCTCCTGTCTTATGTGTTTTTTAGATAAAGTGTGAGCACCGGGCGGGCGTCGGCTCACACCTTTTAAAGGCTAATCCCCGCCCAACAGGGGCGGTGGCATAACATCACCGATCATGCCCAGTAAGGCCAAACTGGGACTTAGCCTCAGAGCGGACCCAAAATGCCTGAGCATGCTCAGTGGGCCGAAAACTGGACTTAGACTCCAGACGTCTTCCTGCACAACGCCGAGGGCGAGGTTCAGATTGGTCCGCAGGTGGTGCAATGCGCCATGATGGGAACCTGCGAGACCTGATCCTAACAGCTGCTGGGAACACACACTCATAGTTTAGTTTGTGTTGGTCTTGCAGTGCAGTAACTGCAAGACTTTATAATTAATTTAACGGTTGCAGGGAGCACCTTTTTTGTGGTGTAGCCGGGCAGTGAGGTTAACTGTTGGGCCTTGTTCACACCGGTATGGCCTGCAGTTCTGAGCCCAGTGGGCTCTGCAGGATATATTTATTTAGGTTTTTTTTAATATATCCTGTTAGTCATAACAGTGGGTCTTACCTTAGGGACCCCTCTCCAACAGCTCCTATGAATAAAATGGTGGCAGCGCTCATATGACTCTCCTCATTTACTTCTATGAAATTTTCTAAAACAGGCATCCACACGTGAAAGCAAATGCATATGGAAGGTGCTCCATCACCAAAAGTCATTCTATCAGTGTTTTAGTCTCTTGCACTGATCCTTTGATGGTCCTATGACAATATTTAAACATTATACAGGAACGTACTAAGCTTCCCCCCCTCTCCTAGTGATGACTACAAACAGAAGTTTACCCTTAAGTAATCATCAAAATGGTGCTCTATGAACATATAATAATGTAACATATATATTCATATAATAATATCCATGATATAATACTAAATAATTTATATAATATAACACATTACCTAAATGGAAATATATCTAGTAAAATAGTAAGTAAATGTGAAATTTGGAAAGGAGCGCATATTGTATATTCTGTGACTATAGCAGCAGGGAATAGCTCACTCTAAGAAAATATGACTCTTTAAAAGTGCTTTATGTTGTTATCTTGAACCACCAGCAATGTCTGTATACATTGAACATAAAAGCAAATACTATCTGACTTTGCTTTGTTATACAACACAATAAAGAATTTTTTTTGTCTTGTGTGGAATTATTTATCACCAACATTATAACTTGGTTAGCAGAAAATATTGTTCAGCTGTTTTGATGTCTGATCAGAATGGGTTAAACAGAAGTGATTAATGAATATATCAGCTGTACAAGGACTTGCTTTGACCAATTAACACCATGTTTGTGTAGTAAAATGAAGCCTGTATACAGCAGCTATTTATTATACCCTTTGTTGTATTGTTAGTGTGGCAGAGTTGTCAAGCTAACCTTAATATAATTAACTCTCTTGTGACCAATCCAATTACATATCAGGGAATATATAGAGGTACATTGCTAGTTAAACTGTAAGCTTTATATACCAACTAGTTCAGTTTCCTAGCAGAGTACAGGGCGATTCAAGAAGAATGGTGCAAAATTATAGTCTTGGTATTCATAACCAAGAGAATATGAAACAGATTTATTAACATGAAAACTCACTATCTATCCAATTATTATGTATACCCTACAAATGTTCCACGTAATTTCTATTGGTAACATGATATATGTCTAGGTATGACGTCTAGTTCTGTCCACACGCATGTCAGAATATCCTGGATTTGGATAAAAAAAAAAGGTATCTGTCACCGCCAACGTCCCAGGTCCGAACCTGAAAGAAAGCAAAAGTAAGTGTAATGGGGCTGGGGAACTGAAATAAGAGGAGGTGCTGGCTGATATACGTCACAAAGATTGGGCGGTGGAGAATCTGTGCAGGAGTCACTGTGGAGCATTATACTGTGCAAGAGTAACCGTGAAACATTATACTGTGCGGAGGCCACTGTGGAGCATATTATACTGTGTGGGGTACACCATGGACCATTATACTGTTCATGTATGTGTGCACATATATATATATATATATATATATATATATATATATATATATATCTGTAATGATGATATATGGAGGTGATTACAATGTTACAGTCAAAGGAGAAGGTTATGTAGTGTGAACTACTAGTCTAAAGATGGCTGCTGAAGGTACGGTGGGCGGGTTAGCTAGAGAAACAGGAAGAGGGAGAGTGAGAAAGGCAGAGGGAGTGAGCCAGATCTGAGAGCAGAGGAAGGAATCAGGGGAGTTGTAAGAACTGGAAGATACAATGGTAAAATACAAAAGATGCCAGAAACTCCTAGAGTACCTAAAAATCACTCAAAACACAATTAGACCAGGGCTCCATGGGGTATAAACTTCGCAATTTTCCCACGGTGGAAATGGCGATTTACAGTACAGGCAAAGTTGATAAAGTGGATGGGATTCCAACAAATTCCATGCCCACTTTGCGGTAAAAACTGCAGTGTGGACATGCCACATTTTCCAAAATGCGGTTTTGGAAATTGCAGCATTTCAATTATACCTACGGAAACACTGATGGTTTCCCCATAGTTATAAATGTAAGAGAAAGTCCACAGAGGAAAACTCTGCAATCTTTCTGTTTAAAGCGCTGTGGGAAGGATCGCGATGTGTTCCTGCCGTGGGTTTTTCTGCAGCACTTTATTGCTGTGGGACGTCCCTTGGGGCCTTAGCCTTAAAAGTATTTGGGTGCACTTATTAACCTATTAATAGCACTAACCGACTTTTTTTGAAAATTTTTTGCCCAGAAAACTCCTTTAAGACTGGTGATCCTAATGCCAGTCATAATTCATTCCATATCAGGTACACTACTCCTCAAATTACTAAGAGGCTCCAGCCTCTTAAGAATTCAAGTGCTTGGTCGCAAATCTACGCCAGGGATTAGTGTAGATTTCTGGTATAACTAGCATGAGTTATAGTAAACCTGAGGAACCTGCCCACTGGTGAGTGTTATGGTCAGCAGGGTTTATTAAAAAAAATAAACAAATAAAACCCTACGGAGCCCTCTGGGCCATTACTGCAACCAACCTGGTGTGAATACAGACTAACAGTTCCTGTCACTGCCAGCTAAATTAAATGACCAGGTGTGCTCTGTTGCAACTCACAGAGCTCTGTGCAGTAAAAGCAGCCGCACAAATAAACAAGCTGGCTAGCCTGAACTCCAGGACTAGCCAGAGACCAAAGTTAACCCTGCGTGCAGTTCCACCCAACCACCCAGGCAACTACTGCCAAGCCACTCCAAGTCACCCTGTCTGGGAAGTATTGCTAGCTGCCCCTACAGAGTTGCACCACACACATACTAGGCAGCATGCTGCCTGACTAACAGTGTCATTGCTATCTCAGGGGTCATTTACTAGCTAGGGCGGTTCAGTTTTACAGGCTGGAACCCATACATACACACACACATCATTTCAGGTTTCAAATGTGATCATAGAGCGCCGGGCGTCCAGACCAGCCCCCTTATATAGGCAAGGGGCGGTCACCAGCAAATAGCCCAGCTGCCCAGTCCGAGCGTCTATTGGTCGACTCCTATGTCAATCAACCAGTCGACCACGCCCGGCTGTTGCAAGGCAGGTTAACCCTTGCAACCCTGGATTGTGCAGAGGAACAGACAGCGACGCCCATATCATGGCCGCAGTCTCTGCACAATCCTAACAGTGAGACAGGCACACTTGAAGCATTTATGCTACGTGAAGCCCATGCCTTAGATTGATTTTACATGTTCAGGTTTTCAGATGCAGTTTTTGAAGCCAAATCCAAGAGCAGATTAGAAAAAAGAAGATTAGTAGTACATGTCCTTATATTTTTTATCCCTTTTATGATCAAACCTGGTATGAGCTTCAAATGGCACCTGAAAGCCTGAACATGTGAACAAATCCTGCATGGAGGAAGTCACAGTAGGAGAGCAATTAGGGCTTGTGAATATCAGGGTTCATGCATTTTTATGCTGAGATAAGTGTTTCTGAGAACAACGCTAATAATTTTAAACCAAGGGTAAGGGGTCAAGTTTACAGTGTTATAGATACAGTAGGTGTTAGACAAAGCACCCACTGTATTATAGATACAGTAAGTGTTAGAGAAAGCACACTCTGTTTGCATCCATCTCACTTACTCTGATGTTAACATGACAGAAGCCTCCTTCCATCTTGTTTGTTTAAATTTCAGATGGGGGAGAAAGAATGACATGCTTCTTCTAATAGAGTAATACTCATTGACCAGGATACCAGTTCAGTGCTTTTAGTGTTTTACTAATTTTCTTCAAAGTTTTTTTTGCAAAAAACAAACAAACAAAAGAAAAACAGTGTCAGAATTGTTGCCAATAACTGTTATATAAGCAGTGCAGTAAAATAACTGGAAAAAAGCAGGGCAGGGGATAGGCTAAAAGAGGGGGAGGATGAAAAACTTGTGTTAGTACTAACAATACGAATGTGAATAGTAACAGCAACAAATGATTGTTGTACTCCTGATAATGAAGATTTTATAGTTTGCTCATCTCAGTTACAGGGGAATAATGCATGCAAAATTAATGCATAGTATCAAAGTAGTTTTCTCTGTGGCATGTTCAAATGAGATAAAAGTACATCAGGATTGTGTTCTGAGGTGTTCTTCCTCTTGCTCAATACTTCTGTCAACAACACTGGTTTAATCAGAGTTTTCCCCCACTTCCTTCTCAGCAATGCTTACCCGCCCCAGAACACTTCCTTGATACACTCTTAGCTTATTTGCATAGGAATAAAAAGCAGGTTTTTGTCAAAATGAAGTTGCCATTCCACAAAGTATAGCACTGTGCTCACAGCTATGAGCAATATAAGGTACTTGGTCTGATTTAATAACGAGCTGACAGACTCCCTTTAGTATGCCACATGAACAACTACTTTGATACTAGCAACGCGTCTAGCATAACCCTATTGTGGGGATAACGTCTATCCTTAGGGAGAGACCAACTTCTCAGGTGTGTGGAGACTTATAGCTATAGTTGTTCCACTGCAAAGGAACATGGGAAGAATGTGCAAATCTGTCTCCCAAGATGGCAGCATAACAGAGGCACTGTCTCCCTGTTTACATCTTGGGAGACAGATTTGCATATTCTTCCCATAGCATAACCCTATGCATAGCCATTTACAGATATATCAGTATATTATGTCTGTGAAGAAGAATACAGTTTAAAATTAAACTGAGAAATTTAAGACTAAAACTCACTGTTAATGTTCTTTCCTCCTGTACAGTAGCTTATAGGTTTCAGTGTAGACCGGGATCAGCAAATTTCAGCACTCCAGCTGCTGAGAAACTCCAACTCCAAACATGCTGTACTTACTTCCATGGATGTTCTAGGAACAGTAGAGCAGGTATACATGCAGTGAGTTGGTAATTTTACAATAGCTGGAGTGCTGAAGGTTTTCCACCCCTGGTATAGGTAGTAACAACATACAAAACAGTTCCAGAATTACCTACTGTATTCCTTCTTAATATATTTAGAGCGCAGGAGAGCGTCTCTCCCCACCAAATGCAAGCACAAGTATCTATGTAGATTCTGTTCTATAAAGAAAGCAGGAAACAGATATAGGCAATTTTGCATTGTATCTGTTCCAGGAGGAAAACATTAATATAGTTGGCGTGGCTGGTCTGTAACCATTCTGGGTTTTACACCCCCTATGTAAGTTGGAAGTGTCATGAAACTGAGTGTATAAAGACGCAAATGTGGTAGAAGATTGTGAGGATGTGAATCCTTATGGGTGGAATTGCATAAGTATGTCACCACTGATAAAATAGTTTTTGGTATACTCTATAGACCCCCAACATAACTGAGGGGTTGGGGTCAAATTAATAATATGGAAAATGAGTGGACAGGTGGTACAGTGGTCTTTTGACTGGTTCTTGACTCTGCATCATCTGCAAATGTGAGGAAATTCATCAGCTTGTTGCAGGGCAATTTTATGGTCCAGCTTGTGGAAGATCCAACTGAGAGGAAGCTAGCTCAAGGCAAGAATCAGAACAGTTAGAGGCATAGGATAAATACTGAAAAATACATTTACGTTTGTGACATTTTAGGAAGGACATTTTAGGAGTGTAGGATAATATTTACATGGAGCTGTGCATTGGACCCTCATAATGAATATTACTGGTAGGCCCTAGGCACCCTAGTCCAACACTGTGCACTTCATTAACAGTAAAATCCTGAAATCATGCACAAAATCCAATATTCTGCCCCTTCTGTTTTTTTTCCCCTTGTTTCTATCACTGCTTCTCACTGGAGTATGGGGGTGTATAGGTTCTTTTGTAATGCTGCGAAGCTGAGGGTTGGGGCGTCATTTCAATCAGTGATATCTTGGGCAGTATAAAACTTGGAGCAGTGATTTTGGTGTTGTATTAAAGACTTCAGCTTCTCTGCATACACTTGTACTCCAGCTAACCCACTAAGTTATTTTCTGATTGAAGCTTCCAATCCTCATTTGCTTGCTGTAAAACAAATGTCACTGAACTGGTAACTCTGGTTCATGGTACAAATGAATAAGCATAGGGAAAGTCTCTCAGCAATGGTGCAGTCATTTAAAGGAACAAACTTCAGTTAAGGGCATTTGAATAGTCAGGAATGTGGCCCGGGTCCATTATGGTGTACTTCCAGTATGGAGTATTAGTAGAGTTTCAAATTGTGGTTTTATGCTGTATGTTAAACCTTGGCAGATGAAGAGGGCCATTAAATTATGGGGTTAGATGGAGGGGGACAATAAACTTGGGGGCATATGAGGGTGACATTAAACTATGGGGGCATATAAAGAAAGATATTAAACTGGGGGGCATATGGGAGGGAAATTAAACTTTGGGGGCAGATAGAGGAGGACATTAAACTTTGGAGAGAAATAAAGGGGGCATTAAACTGTGGAGACAGATGAAGGGGGGCAATAAACGGGGGGTCATATGAGGGGGAGATTAAACTGGGGGCATATGAAGAGTAACATTGGTGGCCGACTAAATGCTTTTTTTCCCCATTGTAAAAAAACGTTGTTACTTATCTCTCCTCGTTCTCCTGCCACTCTGTTTCAGGTCTCTTGTCCCACAGTGTTGAGGGAGCTGCACGCGTGATGTGATCATCACATGTCATCACATAGTGCTTACAGAAGCCGGAACACGCAGGGACACAGTGGTGAGGCAGGGGCTGTCCGTTCCTTCTTCCCCACTGTCCTCTCTTGATGCAGATGAGTTGAATTCGGGACAAACCTTCCGCTGACGGGGATTGTGGGACAAGACCCGGAGTCCGGGACTGTCCCGCAGAATCCGGGACAGTTGAGAGGTATGCCTTTTGTTACAGTGTACAATGCTTTACCCATTGCAAAAATAAATGTGAATCTGAATCACAATAGTAATGGTGCATATCTGCTGTATGCCCTAGAATTATGTAGATACAATTTCTGTAAACCTCATTCACATGTATTATTTAGATTCTGTAGTAAAAATCTGCAATAAATCTGCTATGACTGAACAAGGAGTAAAGAGTCTTACATACAGGATGATAAATTAGAACGAGCATAAGAAGGTTTGTTGAGTCTATTTTCGGCTTGTGCAAACAACGTATTGATAAGCCAACAAATGATCACCAACTGATAGAAATGCGCGATTTGCTCTATTGTTGATAGGAGGTTACTTTGACTTGTAAAAGGACCTTAACAGTTGCCAAAAGCACCTTGAGCAATACAGCTTCTTGTCCAATTGACCAATGCCGTTCATATATTACTGTTCAGTTGGATGTTATTTATCAAGGAGAAGCAATGCAGATAAATGCAAGCTATCTAGTTAATTTTGGAGGCTATATCACTGCGTATGAAAACCATATGACTTATCATATTTATTGAACATGATGTTCAGTAACATTAAATTCCCTTGGCAGACAAGCTAAAATAGATGTGTGTGTGTTATGTTAAAAGTTATGCCACAACGATGCCACTAGCAACCCTCCCTGGAAAATATAATGAAAAATCCTCATCTATAATTCTCTTTGTTCAGTTACACACATAGCTGGAAGCAACTTCAGCATATAAAATAACCCTGACCATGATGCTGCTATGGTGCTAATTTACTTCTCTCATTCCCTACTATTTTTGCTAGAGCTGGCAAAATCACTGCAAATTACAGAAATTGCCTTAGCAGGTCTGCATAAGGAGGGAAAAATGATGAAAGGCAGCTACAGTAATCACACAGTATATGCATCGCTTATATTCTGAAATAGATACACAGAAATTCACAATGTGTTTTCTAAAAGATGGCTTCCCAGAGTTAATTGCTTCAATGACTTAACACAGAATGGCTTGGCATCAATGCATGAAGCTACATGAAGCAGCACATCACTAACAAATTCACAGAGAGTCACACCTAGTAGACTATAAAACACTGAACAACAAAGGCAGAAAGAGCCACAATAATAAAGCTTACAATAAAAGATGCCTTGTAGTCGCCACATAAATTACAATTGTTATTATCAACATTTATAATGCCACTTTGAAAAAGCACTAGTCACATATTGCTAGACCTTCTTAAGATTCATACCAGCCAAGGTGGATAGAGCTCTGAGCCCCAGTGCTGAGACTGTAAATAGTGTCATTGTCACACACTCTTTTTTATTTTATAAGCCTCCTTATATTGACCAGAGGATACTTTGGGGCCCCCTCCGGCTTTAAGACCTGGAGCAAGCCTTTGCATTCCCTATATCTATTTATCACATACGTAATTTGGCAGAAGAAGAAATATGTTTATTATTAGTAACCCCTCGTTCACATCTGTGTTGGTACTCCATCTGGGGGAATCCACATGGGGACCCCCCGAATGGAATACCAAATGTAATTGCAAGTGCTGTGCAGTAAAAGCACATGGACTCCATAGACTATAATGGGATCCATGTGCTTGCCGCCCGTACAAATCATGTGGACAGGAAAGTAGATTGTGAACTACTTTCCTGTTTGCATGATCCCTGTTTTGATCTGGCAGCAAGCACACAGACCCCATTATAGTCTATGGGGTCCGTGTGCTTTTTGCTTGCAATTACATTTGGTATTCCATCCGGGGGGTCCCTATGCGGACTCCCCCAGATGGAATACCAATGCAGATGTGAACGATGGGTAAGAGAACAAATTTATTTTCTGTTTTAATTAGTAAGAAACATTTTCTGTCACCATTTTCCACTATTTCTACAATTTTACTATTGTTGTGTCTTGTATTTTCTGTAAGAAATAGAAAGTATATGGCGATACATTATCTGCACTATGTTATCTATACCACATAGATCTGTAATATGTGCATGTGCCTGTGGCCTTCATGAGGTTTGTTTCTTGCATAAACTTGTTTAGTCTCAAAATAGAAACTCAAATGGGACCAGTCAGTACAGTTAGAAATACTGACAGGCTCTCACATTATGAAGAATGTCAGAAATGGTGCAGTCCATTTAAAGAAACAGACTCCAGTGAAGGGTACTAGTTAGGAATATGGCCTGGTCCATTATGGTGGCCTTCCAGTGTAGAGTATTAGAAGAGTTCAAATTGTGGTTTTATATCTGAAGTTGTTCACACAAATACAGCATATGGAGGACTAAAAAAAAACTTCACTAGAACTTTTTTTTCACTATAACTATATTCTCTGTGGATATTCCAACACCGCTAAAGTTGATTACTGGGGTTTGGGAAAGGACCTCGGGCAATATCAATGATACTGCTTAAAACGGAAGATTGCAGACAGTAGCTCTACACTGTCTACCAGTAAGTATTTGGACACCCATGCAAATGAAGATATCTGGGTCGTGATGTATGTCAGGTCTTCCTCCGTTAATAGGAAACAGCATTGGCATTAGTGCATTGGCATTAGTCGCATGCAAGACGCCACAAAGTGCAGAGTTCTCCGATTTAGAGATAGGGGTAATTGTGGGGTACTACAGTAATGGTCGATCTTTAAGGGACATAGCAAGTGAACTGAATTACCCAAATTCAACAGTGGCCTATGTGATTACAATGATTGTAATGTACCGTCACTCGATTGTCCAGACTGGTGCTCAGAAAAGGTGAACGGTGATTGTTGGAATGTCCCCGAGTCAGCAGACCCCCGAAACTGGGAGATAGAGACCGACGAGTGCTGGCCAGAGAAACTGCACCCAACTAATGGCTTGCAGGAGTTTCCAGGAGTTTCACCAGGCATCCAGGAATATTGTGTCGATCAATACCATCCGTAAGGAAGCATCTGCTGGGGTCTACAACTACTGAATATGAATAAATGTTGTTTTTCTATTCTACCACAGGTGTCCAAATACTTATTGGTAGACAGTGTATTTGAACACGTCCTCCTCAGATTCCTTTCCTTTTCCTTGTCCTTTCCCTTTCCCTTTCCTTTCCCTTTCCCGTATTGTGCCTGTAAGCAGCCACAGTGAAATGGCCGAACAGACATGTGAAGTTAGCTTTGCCTAAAGCAGAGCTGACTGAGCATGTGCGGGATTTCGATCCCGAATGCAGGTTCGCTGGGAGATGACGTCGAGGATGACATAGCGGAGAGACGTCGGTCAAAGAAGATGGAGGCATCGCTGGAGACTCTTCAGGCAGCACAGGAGATGCCCCCTGTGCTTTCTGAATACTCATCTGTATATGGAGGAAAAATGAAATATATGGCTCAACGGTAAACCTCCCTTCTCTCTGAGGTTACTGGCCTTGTGAGAGAGAGAGAGAAAGGTCCCAGAGGCCAAGTATCCTATCAAAAACAGCTCATATGAATGCAGCTCATCACTTTTAGAACACTATCACAACTATGCCTACACATTTCTTTTTTCACCAAAGATTCATTAAGGGCTTTATTAACCTAGTTACCACAACAGGAAGCAGTAAAAACTGCTGCTGACATAGATAAGCGTATGGTGGACTGACCGCTAGCAGGACCGCTGCTATACTATCAGCGGTGAATTGCCCCGCCGTATCGCAAGTATTTGAAGTCCTTACCACTCCCACTAGCGCCTCATTGGCCCAATGATCTCCGAGTATCGCACACACCTCTATGATCATGTGCACTACACGACCTATCATATGCCGCAACGTCACCCACCCCTCTCTTACAGGATAGCACTTCTGATAGGCTAAAAAGTACACACCTACAGAACATGCTAGCGCATGCGTGTAAACTTTGGACCCCACAGCCCGGATTCCTGTGTATGCTTGTATAGAAGACTCACAGGAAATATGGATAAGTAGCGTGTATCTACATTATATCACAAAGGGGATCAGTGACTCTTATGCCCAAGTGACCAGTACATAACTCAGGGCAATGAAAATGTAAATGAAAAGGTACGTTTCAAAACTTCTCTATGCAAAGTACTTCACTCAACAAATATCAACCATATCATTGGCAGAAATATTAGAAACACCACTTGTAGAGATGAGCGAACAGTAAAATATTCAATATTCGTTTCGAATAGCCCCTCAATATTCAACTATTCGAACGAATATCGAACCCCATTCTATGGGGAAAAAATGCTCATTTCAGGGGATCCCACTCTTCGACTCAGGAGAGTCACCAAGTCCACTATCACACCCCAGGAAATGATGCCAACACCCTGGAATGCAACTGGGACAGCAGGGGAAGCATGCCTGGGGGCATCTAACATGCCCAAATCACTGTATTACGTTGGGATCCCTGTCAGCTTGTGATATGCGCAAGCTGACTTTTTCCCATAGGAATGCATTGACCAGCGTTGATTGGCCGAATGTCATACAGAGTACAGCATTCGGCCAATCAACGCTGGTTCTGCCGGAGGCTCGTCTGTAAGGAGGTGGAGTCTTAGATCGGACCAAAATGGAGACTGCTGTGGACCAATCTTAGACTCCGCCTCCTCCAGCAGAACCAGCGTTGATTGGCCGAATGCTGTACTCTGTATGGCATTCGGCCTATCAACACTGGTCAACGCATTCCTATGCCGAGATGTAGAAGTGCTAACCGTGCTGATTGCACAGCCAGCACTGCTACACCGGAGCTACATCTCTGATGCAGCAGAGCTGAGTGTGCAGCAGGATTCAGTGCACACTCAGCAAAGCTACATCTCTGATGCAGCAGAGCTGAGTGCGCAGCAGGGTTCAGCGGTTCTCCGATGTAGCAGCGTTTCTCCGGTGTAGCAGTGCTGGCTGTGCGCTCAGCTCGACAGCATCTCCGGAGTAGCCTAGCTGAGCGTACAGCCTGCACTTCTACATCTTGGCATAGGAATGCATTGACCAGCGTTGATTGGCCGAATGCCATACAGAGTACAGCATTCGGCCAATCAACGCTGGTTCTGCCGGAGGAGGCGGAGTCTATGATCGGTCCACAGCAGTCTCCATTCTGGTCCGATCTTAGACTCCGCCTCCTCAAAGATGAGCCTCCGGCAGAACCAGCGTTGATTGGCTGAATGCTGTACTCTGTATGGCATTCGGCCAATCAATGCTGGTCAATGCATTCCTATGGGAAAAAGGCAGGTCCTGCATATCGCAAGCTGACAGGGATCCCAACCAGATAGAGCCCCAAAGAGCTGGGTGAGTAACATTCCCACCTAAATAAAGGTAATCCCTAACTAACCCTGCCTGTACATCTGTCCCTGTCTCACAGTCACATAGTCTCAAATTAACTGAATGTTAAATCCACCATTCGTATAAATTGGAGGTCACCTGATTTAGCCAGCCAATTACTTTTTCCGATTTTTTTTCGATGCCTCCGGTGTCGTAGTTCCTGTCCCACCTCCCCTGCGCAGTTATTGGTGCAAAAAAAGCGCCAATTGCTACTTTTAATCCCCTTATCTGTCCTCTAGGGAATGGACAGCATTTGCTATCAGCATAAAAAGGTGTCAGTATACAATCAGTATGTGCATCAGTCCGTTTTAAAGTCTCAAACTGAATTCAAACGGGCGGATGGCATACTGGTGTGTGAACCAAGCCTAAGACTGTTCTACAAAACAAGTATAATCCAGCTGTTTATTTAAACCTCTTGGAGCAATGGTATCCTACTTAAAGATCCATTGGGCTTCTTTTCTTAATATGAAAATTGTCCCAGTCACCACACCTTAGAGGTGGCTTGACCACTTTGATGAACTGCACCTTCAAGTCAGGAACCACTACAGTGTGGTGAGTAGAGAAATGTCTCGCTATGGGGTGTCTCTGTCATTCTGTATATCACAGATATGATCTCTAATGCGCCTCCTCAGCTGCCTTCTGGTCTTCCCCAATAGTTAAGTGGTAAAGACAGTTGAGGATGTAGACAACCCCCATAGTTGCGCAATTTGTGAAATCTCTACATTTAAAAGAAGCCCCCGTGGACACACTCAAAAAACAAGGGTTCTTGTCAATAAATGGACAGGCCATGCACACCCCACTTTTCAGTTTTTTATTTGTTTAAAAAGTTTAAAATATCCAATCAATTTCGTTCCACTTGACAATTGTGTCCCACTTGTTGTTGATTCTTCACCAAAAAATTTAAATTTTATATCTTTATGTTTGAAGCCTGAAATGTGGCAAAAGGTTGAAAAGTTCAAGGGGGCTGAATACTTTCACAAGGCACTGTAGAAGTAAGCCGTTACGGGATGTCGAGGTGCTAGGAACTCTTTCTTTGTTTCTTTGGCTTCGTCCAAAATTGATTTAAGTTCTGCTGCAAATTTAGTGACCGTGTTCCTATCAATGACTCTATAACACTGTTTATCTTTGAGCAGTGACCAGCACATATCAACATATTTGTCCCTATCGAGGGAAACAATGTTGTCGCCCTTATCCACCGGCTTCAAAACCAAACTATGATCTTTTTCAAGCCATACCCTTATTGAAATTATGATGACTATGGCTAGAGGTCAAACACATCCTTTTCAATTGTCCCTCTGCTCTCTGAGCAGGTATATCAATATCGGATGGTTTTGATCTAAAAAACCCTCCCTAGATCCTCCTCGTCCTCTACCTCTCCTATTACGGGACTGACTTCTAGCTCCATATCTTGAATTAGATGCTCGATCTCTTCCCCTACTGGTGGGTGGCTGTGAGTCTGTAGTTTCCCCTTCGGATGATGATAGATCCATAGGTGTCGCTCTCCCTTGATTCAGCACTACTTCCTAGACCCTCTCTTCCCTAAATTCCTCAAGGTACTTCTTAATTTGATAGTGCTTCCTTTCTTTGATTTGGGAGCTGAAATTGGGAGGCAAGGGGAAGCTTTTTTTCAGAGCTGAATCTGACGCGGATTCCACACCAAATTCAGTGCCATTTTCCTCCGTGTGAATGCACCCTTATCCCCACTATATGATATTCCTCTTCCAACATTATTACTTCTAATTCCTAAATCTGGGTAGTAAAACATGCAGAGAGTGACAATGGCATCACTGAGCCAGTGATAAATAACCAGTTTGCACTGTCAGCAATGGCAAATTTATCAATTGGCATCAGGTGGAGGTGTGTGAAAATCTTCATAGATCAATGCCTGGTTCACTTTCTCAAATGTAATATTTCCCACATTTGTGGAGGACAGTTTTTTCTGCTTCAGTGTGATGGTGCCACCTGCCATGCTGAATATCATCTCTGACACTAAATCATACCACTGAAGGGTGGGCAAGGCAACACACGGGGGACAAAATGGGATAGCTCCTGCCATTGGTCCAGTCTGATAACCAAGAATTCCATGGGGTCAGGGCTTAGGGTATCTGCCAGACAAGAACTGAACCAGGTTGTTTAGATTGTTCAGACAGTGCATATTCGTTTGATTATGTGCACCAACTTGGTGTAGCAGTTTAAAAAACAAAAAACAAAAACCTGTACCATAAAATTAGTGTGGCACTTTTAACAAAGAGACACATGCAAAAGAATAAAGAAAAAAGAAAAGGAGGCACCGGGCCAATCCTGGTGTAATAACTTCAATAATGCGGAAATAGTATATAAAACAGGTGACTGCTCACCAGGTGTGATTGTGTATGGCACAACAACCACTGAACATCCACCAAATGTGTGTAGAGTGCAGCTGCAGGTCACCGTCACTGGGACGTCAGAACATGGAAGAAAAGGACCAGCCTCCAAAGGAATAGCCAAGGACCAGTGCTCGCCCATTCAGGCCCGGAACGCGTTGTGCATAATAAAGTCTATTATTGTGTATGGGCGAGCGCTGGTCCTTGGCTATTCCTTTGGAGGCTGGTCCTTTTCTTACATGCAAAAGAATGTCACATCTGTTTCAGAAGGTAGCAGCACATTATAACCATCAAAATGAAATGATTTTCCAGGACTTTTTAATTGATAACCCATCCGTAAGATAGGTCCTTGAGGGTGGTGACACACTATGTACCTGGATAAACTGGATGCATCCAGTACTCTGCTGCTTTCACTTCAGTATAACTGAAACACCCTTCAATTTCAGCTGCTTTTAATTACTGGTTTTGTTGTTAGATGCAGATGAAAAGAATCAGCATTTCACTTATACCAAAATAAAAGCACTTGTGGCCATAGCTCCCAACTGTCCTGCATTCTGTGGGACATTCACAATTTTAGACTGCTATCCTGCGGTCCCGCATGGCTTACTGTATGTCCCGCTCAGCCGCTGAAGTGTTTTGCTTATTAACAAACTTTCCACTGATCACCAATGGGAGGTGATCGGGGAAAACTTGACTCCTGTACTCAGAAGGACCTGTGTGACTTCAGACGGTTACGTGACTAGGTAGGCGTGTCTTAGTATCCCGTGCAGTAAGGAAGAGATGAAGAGATGTGTAAGGTACTGGGGAGAGATGTGAGATGCAGGATGGACTGTGTGTGATGGGGAGAGTTATGAGGTGCAGGATGGACTGTGTGTGATGGGGAGAGATATGGCATGCAGGGTGTACTGTGTGTGATGGGAAGAGATGTGGCATGCAGGGTGTACTGTGTGTGATGGGAACATGTGGGGTTCAGGGTGTACTGCAGGGTGCAAGGTGAAAGGTTGACTGTGGAGGGAGAGGTGTTGTGTGCATGGGTGTACTGTGCATGGTGAAATGTGAGGTACATGGGTGTACTGTGAGGGAAGAAGTGGGGTGCAGGGTGTACAAAACAAGAAACAGGTGGGGATGGGTGGAGTTAATTTATATGTGGGTGGAGCTAAATTTACCACAGCCCACTCACCTTTTGTCCTCCTTTCTTTCATTTAAAAAAGGGAGGTATGCTGGTGGCCAGGGATTGGATGTGTATATAGCTTCATCTGCAGGTCTGACTCCCTGGATCCTGTGGATTAGTTATTTGCTTCACTTTTGCTTTACAGGACATGTGACATCATGTCTATTGGTCACATGGCTTAATCACAGTATTGTCACACTCAAGTAAATGTGCTGAGCTGTAATACCAAGCATAGTTGCTGCACAAATGTACTGTGCTGTGATTGGTTCACACCGAATAGGCTGCATCGCTCACCTGAACGCTAAAGCCTTTATATACAGCTGATCTGCACGGGGTATAGGTGTTGAATCCCTGCCTGACCTATAATTTTCAGTGCTCACAAACCCAACTTTTATTGCTTTGGAAAATGTTGGTACAATTTCAAGAAAATATTTTTGTTATTATTATTGCTTTACCAATATATTTTTCTGTGAGGAGCCCTATACAATAAAATAGGAGGTGCTCTGTATGGGTATAAGGAGAGCCATGTGCATGATCACTACAGTACAGTTCATCAAGAGCAATATCTGTGGACCAACTTTTTACATAATGTACAGCATGTTATCATTGTCAGTCAGCTATATTTATTTCTATTGTACATATAAGAAAAGAACTGATTGGATTCCATAGCAATTTGTACAATTCTTTACTTATAGCATAAGACACAATACAAGTAATTTCTACAGTTGTCCAGAAAAAGTAACTGATATTGATGTAGCGCTATATATTTATCCTCAATCCTATGGAAAACTGCAAATAGCATATTATAATTTAGTGATTATATTGTGCTGAATTTCACACTTAATCTGGCCATACACTTTAGATACAGTCCTATGAAAAAGTTTGGGCACCCCTATTAATCGTAATCATTTTTAGTTCTAAATATTTTGGTGTTTGTAACAGCCATTTCAGCTTGATATATCTAATAACTGATGGACACAGTAATATTTCAGGATTGAAATGAGGTTTATTGTACTAACAGAAAATGTGCAATATGTATTAAACGAAAATTTGACCGGTGCAAAAGTATGGGCACCTCAACAGAAAAGTGACATTAATATTTAGTAGATCCTCCTTTTGCAAAGATAACAGCCTCTAGTCGCTTCCTGTAGCTTTTAATCAGTTCCTGGATCCTGGATGAAGGGATTTTGGACCATTCCTCTTTACAAAACAATTCAAGTTCAGTTAAGTTAGATGGTCGCCGAGCATGGACAGCCCGCTTCAAATCATCCCACAGATGTTCAATGATATTCAGGTCTGGGGACTGGGATGGCCATTCCAGAACATTGTAATTGTTCCTCTGCATGAATGCCTGAGTCGATTTGGAGCGGTGTTTTGGATCATTGTCTTGCTGAAATATCCATCCCTGGTGTAACTTCAACTTCGTCACTGATTCTTGAACATTTTTCTCAAGAATCTGCTGATACTTAGTGAAATCCATGCGACCCTCAACAAGATTCCCGGTGCCGGCATTGGCCACACAGCCCCAAAGCATGATGGAACCTCCACCAAATTTTACAGTGGGTAGCAAGTGTTTTTCTTGGAATGCTGTTTTTTTTGGACGCCATGAATAACGCCTTCTTGTATGACCAAACAACTCAATCTTTGTTTCATCAGTCCACAGGACCTTCTTCCAAAATGAAGCTGGCTTGTCCAAATGTGCTTTTGCATACCTCAGGCGACTCTATTTGCGGCGTGCTTGCAGAAACAGCTTCTTTCTCATCACTCTCCCATACAGCTTCTCCTTGTGCAAAGTGCGCTGTATTGTTGACCGATGCCCAGTGACACCATCTGCAGCAAGATGATGATGCAGCTCTTTGGAGGTGGTCTGTGGATTGTCCTTGACTGTTCTCACCATTCTTCTTCTCTGCCTTTCATATATTTTTCTTGGCCTGCCACTTCTGGGCTTAACAAGAACTGTCGCTGTGGTCTTCCATTTCCTTACTATGTTCCTCACAGTGGAACCTGACAGGTTAAATCTCTGAGACAACTTTTTGTATCCTTCCCCTGAACAACTGTGTTGAACAATCTTTGTTTTCAGATCATTTGAGAGCGGGCTGTCCATGCTCGGCGACCATCAAACTTAACTGAGCTTGAATTGTTTTGTAAAGAGGAATGGTCCAAAATATCTTCATCCAGGATCTAGGAACTGATTAAAAGCTACAGGAAGCAACTAGAGGCTGTTATCTTTGCAAAAGGAGGATCTACTAAATATTAATGTCACATTTCTGTTGAGGTACCCATACTTTTGCACCGGTCAAATTTTGGTTTAATGCATATTGCACATTTTCTGTTAGTACAATAAACCTCATTTCAATCCTGAAATATTACTGTGTCCATCAGTTATTAGATATATCAAACTGAAATGGCTGTTGCAAACACCAAAATATTTAGAACTAAAAATGATTAAGATTAATAGGGGTGCCCAAACTTTTTCATAGGACTGTAGCTGTCAATCAAATTTTGTCCAACAGTTATTCCATTCAATACTCCCACCCCTCTGCTTAGCTTAGAAGAGCATACATCTGCTCTCAATAGAGGGAGTGCTGCTAGATTCACACTACTGTTAATGTCCGTCACAGCATTAGAGCAACAGACATTAGATAACAGAATCAGACTGAGCCCCCTCTATTGGGTGTTCCTCTGTACTCACTACAATGTAAAAAAACACAATAGAATCTTTCATCCATCATTTACTTTTATGACAGAATATAAGGTTGTGCATGCAAGACTTTTTCATCTGTTATAAAGTAAACAAATATAACAGAAGACATCATCTATTATGATGTTTACATTACAGTCAATGGGAACTGACACAGATGTAGGGGTTCCATCTGTGTCCATAACTCTGCTACAGTTAATGTCCATTGTTGTCATGATGTGACAGATGACAGCAACGGACATTAATAGCAGTAGTGTAAATGTAGCCTAAGCTGCTACCAGACAGACTTTGCTTGCAGTTTATTGACTTTTAAATCCAACATCCATCGCTCTTCATCCGTTATCTGACAGTCAGAACATCCACATACGTATTAGCTACTTGAAGTGTATTGTGGTAATTTAATGTGTATGGCCACCATCAGCATGTTGTGTTACACTATATTCATATATCTGGCCATGTACAGTTTTGCTTTGGCATTAATCCTTTGCATTCACATTTATTTTCTATTCTACACCCTTCCACGGATTATTCTATTAGGTTATGAGTAATCACATGGGATAGCAAAGATTAGAATTGTGCAGTTATATCTCATGAAGACATCTTTCGTAACCAGACATGGATGATAAGTCATAGTGAAGATATAAACTCTTAAGTAAACAATATAGGTATCTTATCATTAAACTACACCATAAAGCATGTCTCACACTATCAGCCCTGTCATGCATCTATCCATAGCATACTGCCATAGTGACTGTTGCTGTCAAACATTTAGAAAGCAAGTTACAGACTGTTTTAAACTGACATAAAGTGAGTGAGAAGGCAGAAAGTACAGCAATTCACTTACAAAACACTTATTTTTGCTAGATTGAAATGAGTTTGTATGGAACAGATGCAAATCAGATTTGGAAAAGGGCAATTTAGATGTTTCCATAAATGTGTTATGTCCTCAAATGACACTAGCATGCAGAGCATGGCTTATTTCTTTTGTCAAGTGCTGTTTAGCTAGCTTTTCTCCAGCAAAAGTTCCATTATATAAGATTCATTATTTGTGCCATTATTCGTGCAGTAAACAAACATAAAATGTCAGTCCAAAAGATAAAAAAATGAGAATGAGAAAAAAAAGGGTGTGCTGTATGAGTGTATTAAAAGCCACCTAGTTATGACAGTGGGGAGTATTGCACAGAGCAAAAACAAATTAGAACTAGAACAGGGTTAGTCAATACTTATTTGCAAACAACTTACAATGTGGGTGCTGACAATATGTCACAAGAAATCTCATCCATTCTGCCTATTTGGAAGAAACTGGTGGCAAACAGCGCTGTTTTAAATAGCATGCTGTAAAATGGGACAACGATAAAAGAATTCTTACATTCTGTGTACCACGTGAACCTTTTTAGCATTTTGATTTTCCATCAGTCTTCCGTTCTGTATTATAATGATAGGGAGAATTACAACATAAGCTTATTCACATCCCTATAAAATGTGGCTAATGTAAAAAATGCTCATAATAAGACATCTTGCTTTTTTCGAAACTTCTTATCTAGTGCATAAAACTTTCCTCATTCTTAAGAACAATACCTATCATCATATTAAGCAATTGTTACATACATTTGTAATGAGGTGAAAGTTAACATTAAACTACTTGTAGCGTGACTACTGTATGTAGTGTCCCCACCTAAGATGGGATAGCATCCATGAGAATCATTGTTTGTTCCAAGTTGTGTCCAATAGCTGTTATTCTGGTGTGCTTTGTGTTGAAGGTTGTATCTAGGTATTTTACTATGGGAGGAGTTGTTAGGCATTTTTTTATGAGCCCATGCTAGCTGCAGAGTGAAGCTTGGGTTGCAACATTACAATGGATCTTCAAAATATAGGTCGTGTGAATAACCTCGATTCACCTGCATCAATTTATTGCTGCCATGTGACATTAAAAAAGCAGATGTCACATGGCCGCTGATTACTTTTGTGTGAATATAGCTTTAGACTGTGATTGAAGAAGCAAGCCTTTGTATGTGGAAACAGGAGAGATGCCCACCTTGTGTGTAAACTCCCATGACTGAAGCTATAATCCCTCAGTGTACACTGTCTACCAATAAGTATTTGGACACTTGTGGTAGAATAGAAAAACATTTCTTCATATTCAATAGTTGGTAGAACCCAGCAGATGCTTCCTTATGGATGGTATTGATGGACACAATACTCCCGGATGCCTGGTAAGACTCCTGGTGTATGTGAGCCATCGGTTGGGTGCGATTTCTCTGGCCAGCACCCATCAGTCTCTAGTATCTCCCAGTTTCAGGGGTCTGTCGACTCGGCGCACATTCCAACAATCACCGTTCACCTTCCACTTCATAATCACATAGGTCACTGTCGATTTTGGGTAATTCAGTTCGCTTGCTATGTCCCTTAAGGATCTACCATTTCTGTGGGACCCAACAATTACCCCTTTCTGAAATTTCCCCACTGTGGGACTATTAAAGGATTATCTTATCTTAAAATGATTCTTATCTTTCTTGAAATCGCACAGCTCTGAACTTTGTGGCATCTTTCATACGACTAATGCCAATGCTGTTTCCTACACAATATTTAATAGCGGAAGGCGTGACACCGCAGATATCTTCATTTGCATGGGTGTCCAAATACTTATTGGTAGGCAGTGTATATGCCATAGATGAGCATGAAACCTTAGCACTTCTTCATTCCTATGACTTGTTGAATAAACAATAGATCACTTGTTACACTGCAGAGACATAAGACAATATTCATATGGAAAGAAAAAGACAGTTTTTGAGTGTCTTACATTTTCTCTTATTTTAGTGTAACATTAACCATTCAAAGCTGAAGGCTTGATAGGTTTGGTTGGTAGCGGTCCAGGTTTTATTAGGGTAGTCACATCTACTATGATTAGCTTCTTACATCACTTTGATAATTGGGTACATTTGCTTATTATTAGACACTTGTCTATGATTTGAGAATTACAAGAGATATGTAATTATGGAGCAGCAGTTTATTAACCAGTGCAACTGTGTTATCATAGGGAGTCAGGAAATATAAAATAATAAGTTATATTCCTGAGCAGGTGCACTGTATTTGTAGTCTGCAAATATATTAACAGGAAGATAAATAATGCAATGAGCATGGTGTGGTTTAATGGGTAGTAATTGTCAATGTACTATCCATATGTATTGATGGGGTATATAACAGACTGGGATGCAGGATACATTAATCTACTACTCCAATGATAGTTTCATTATTTTTTCATGACTTTATGAAGGCTTGCACATAAACATTACAATATGCTATGTACGGTATTTATGTATGTTTGACCTTTGCTTTTGTATGAATTATTATAATGTATCATATATTCATAGTATGTGAACCTACAGCTATAAAAGAAAAACAAAGAAATAATTGGTTTCATTACCATATGTCAAATTATAATTATAGCTGAACAGAAGCAGAAGTTTCATTATGACATGATTTATAACACACTGGATTATGGATCACAGACACAATCCTTCATTAGTAAGGATAAAATGTATCATAGAGCTTTATTAAGGCTGCATTCACACAGAGTAACGCCAGGCGTCATTTGTGTGTAATTTGTGTGTCTTTTACGGCCGTCATAAAACGTTTACATAGAGTTCTAAAGGAAAAGACGTCCGTAATTTACTGCCATCATTTACGGCCGTCATTACAATGACGGCCGTAAATGACGGCCGTAAATGACGGGCGTCTTTTCCTATAGAACTCTATGTAAACGTTTTATGACGGCCGTAAAAGACACACAAATTACACACAAATGACGCCTGGCGTTACTCTGTGTGAATGCAGCCTAAATGGAATTAGAAAAAAACTGATCATTTCATTTAATTTAAATAAGAAGTATCCTGCATGCCATTATTATTATTTCATACAATTAAAGATGGCCTTTCACCACCTCTGCTAAGCCCAGCTCTTTGAATCATTTCATAAATATTACTCCATTGGTTATGACACATTTGGAATTTTTTCTCTAGCCCCCCACTGTTCCTCAGCAATCAATGTTATTAGTTTTGGTGTTTGGTATGCTATTTAAACTCTGTACTGTCAGCTGGGTGTGTCAGTCAGAAGCAAGCAAGGGATGTGATTCTGAGCTCTGACACTGTCTACCCATGATTGGAGCTCTGAATCACGGTCCTCCCACCTGAAAGTCTCGGTAGTATATCAGACACCAAAACTAACTGCAGGGCTTGCTTGGGAATGGTTGAAGCATAGAAGAAATTCCAGCTGTAGCATAATCAACAGAGCAGTGCCTATTAACAAATTTTATGGACTGCATTTGGTTGAAGTGGTGAAAAGTCCTCTTTAGATGTAGCCTTATATTTTCTATACTTATATTCCTTATATTAATCATAACAATTTAGTATTAATATATTACAGAAGTTGTCCAGGAAACAGCCACACTCTTGCCTTATATGTTTCACTGATACAGATCACCTTGTTAGTGGTGTGGCACCTGCTGAGAAATCTATTTCTCCTAGTCAGAGAAGTCTTGTTCCTCTTTTTAACAAGCTAGATGAGAACAGTCAGCAATGTCTGCAAACATAGGAGGAAGAAATGACTGTTGTGGAGGTAGTAGTAGCAGAGGGTACGGTGCTACTACTGGTAGTCATTGTGATAGGGTAACTAGAGGAACATCTGGAGGTGGAAATTCTGAAATTTCTGGCAAAATAGTGGCACTGGCAGGGGAATTCCGCAAGTCTGTTTGACTCCTTTATTAACCTACATAGTAATTTAAAAGAGGTGTTCTTCATGGCCATAAAAGTCTCAGCTATTTCAGCCATTCTTATGTCACAAAAAACATCCTGATCGATTTTCAGCAACAAACTGTCTGCCTTTGCACTTTGCCTTATCTGTGGCATTCCAAATAGGTGGATCTCCACCTTAAACATGCTGAGGGTTTGTGTGAAAAGCAGAAGGTGGTGAACAATTACTGCATTCAGCAGACCACAGTAATAATGTGTTTTTCGAGATCATTGGAGGCTCCAATATTGGAGGCCTTTAAAGAGGCCACCAGTATTGTCAGCAGGGATAACTGCAGCATAAGTGATGTGATCTTACAACACTTCCACCTATTAGTCTTCATCAGCAACCTCAGTTGATAGAAGAGAATGAGGATCTGGGTCAGGACCATTCTGGTGTAGGAAACCCAGTGGAGGAACTCCTCTTCCTAGACTGGAAGTAGAGGAGGAATAAGACTATCTTTCTTGGCTGTAGAAGGGGTCCTTGATACGTCACACATGCAGTCAGGAGAGGAAGCTGAGCCTTATTTCTTCCAAGATGATGATGATGATGATGATGATGATGATGATGATGATGATGATGATGATGATGATGATGATGATGACGACGACGACAACTCTGGCCAAGAACAACATCCATGGCAGGCCCTTGGATCTGTGTTTGTGCTGGAAAGCATGGCAGTCTGTATTCTCTGTTGCTTACACAGTGACAGCCATGTAATTAACGCCATGCAGAGAGATGAATATTGGATGGCAGTAGACCTTCTCTATAAAGCCAAAATGGGGGAATTCTTCCCTGTTTCCTAAAGAAAAGATTGGAATACTAATTAGGATACACCCAGCTTACCACAGCATTTAAGAAGACCATTGCAGCTGCCAGTCACACACTATCCAAGTGGCCTCTGCCCACTCCCAGTCTACTTTACTCAGCCAGTGCTCCACCTCCTCTGCCAGTTCCATAGCATAAGCATCAACAGCCAGGTTGAATACAGTATGTGGAACATGATGAACTGGATTTTTTTTTTCTTACAGCACCAACCAGTGCCACAACAGACTGCTCTACCAGGTACAGTAATACCTAGAGTGTTACTATATTGCAGCACATAACTGTGACCCCATGGAAATCTGGGCCAATAGGTAAGAGTAGTTTAAGGAGCTAGAACAGTTTGCCATGGGAGTTTTATCCAGCCTCAAGTGTAATGGCCGAGGAAGGATTCTCAGTGCTGTCAGTGGTGGTGTAACACCTAAAATGATGAAACTGTCCACCACTAGCTTGGAAAATTAGGCATGGATCTGTGTGGATTCCCCCCCCACACACACACACAACTAATGCTTCAAAATAGTGGTGCCACCATCTCCTTTTTTATGTTCCATTTACTGTGCTGCATATACTGCCTACTACTCCTAAACAGCTAGAACCACTGCCATCACCTAACCAGACATGTTGTTTAGCCTGGTCCACTATATTATACCCTCTCACATATGTTGCCACAGCTACCACCATTACCATAACTCAGCCAGACATATTGTGCACATGCCATCAGTTGGCGAAAAGCAAGTGGGATGACTGCTGTTGATGTGGAAGAGACAGAGGAGTGGGAGAAACAGTTTGTGATGGTGATGATGAAGATGATGATGATAATGATGACCATGCGCTAGGTGTAAATGTGGACTGTCTAGAAGGAAGATCATGGGGAGAAGGAATAAGATTGCCTAGCTTACTTTCCCTGATAGTTCCACTGCCAAATCTCTTTTGCCAAATGGGAGTATGTATAGATGGAGTTCTGCTTACACAGATCTTGCACATTGACATGGGAGATGACCATCTGTAGTCAGGGCCGCCATCAGGAATTTTGGGGCCCCATACAGCCTAAGTGTCTGCCCCCCCCCCCCGCCATTTTAAAACGACCTTATTTTGCGACACACCAATTATGTATTACATTTCCCTTTATTTAGCAGCATTACAAGGCTTAATCAGATTCTATTTGCAGGTAAAATCTGCTACGTGTGACAGCGCCTATAGAGAGCCAACACCATTTATAAGAGCCCTCCTCAGGGCTTATTCACATTGTGTTTTTGGCCTCCCTTGCTGGGATACGTTGGTAACCAGTCAAAATCAGCTGTCAACTTATCCCTGCACGAAGAACTGGCCATTAAAAAAAAGGGGGGCCTGCAGTTCTCCGTGCAGGGATAAGTGGGTAGCTGATTGTGACTGGTTACCAACGTATCGCGGCAAGGGAGGCCAAAAACGCAACGTGAATACTCCTTTAAAGTGAAAGTCCCACCCCCAAACAGGCTGCTATGCTAGTAGCATAGCAGCCTACATCATTATTATTCTCCAGCTAAAAACGTATATATTATATATTATTGCCCCAGTTCCCTCTCCGCAGTGGCGCACACCCGATGTCCCAACAATCCCCCCCCCCCTGTCCACCCTCTAACATCTTTCCATTGCCCCCTGTACCCATACCTCCAAACTTTTGAAGAATCAAAAGAGGGATAAAATGCTTTGCGCGCCGCGATAAATTTAGCCCCACCCACTGTTATATTGACTCTGCCCACTCATAAATTTTTCATGTACCTGCACACTGTATAATCCTCCTACAGTCACCCGTAAATTATATGTCCCCCCTCCGTCTCTCCCCCAGCTTCATATACACCCTTCATCTGCCCCCAGATTCATGTCCCCTCCATCTCTGCCCCCAGATTCATGTCCCCCCATCTCTGCCCCCAGATTCATGTCCCCTCCATCTCTGCCCCCAGATCCATGTCCCCTCCATTTCTGCCCACAGATTCATGTCCCCCATCTCTGCCCCCAGATTCATGTCCCCTCCATCTCTGCCCCCAGATCCATGTCCCCTCCATTTCTGTCCACAGATTCATGTCCCCACATCTCTGCCCCCAGATTCATGTCCCCTCCATCTCTGCCCCCAGATTCATGTCCCTCCATCTCTGCCCCCAGATTCATGTCCCTCCATCTCTGCCCCCAGATTCATGTCCCTCCATCTCTGCCCCCAGATTCATGCCCTCCATCTCTGCCCCCAGATTCATGTCCCCTCCATCTCTGCCCCCAGATTCATGTCCCCTCCATCTCTGCCCCCAGATTCATGTCTCCTCCATCTCTGCCCTCACATTCATGTCCCTCCATCTCTGCCCCCAGTGTCATGCCGTCCTCTCCATCTCTGCCCCTAGATTCATGTCCCTCCATCTCTGCCCCCAGTGTCATGCCGTCCTCTCCTTCATCTGCCCCCAGTTTCACGTTCCACATAATCCACATTACACTTACCTTTTCCTCGTTCCCCCGCTGCTCTCTGCGCGCCTCTCTCTCTTACTGGCGCACAGTTGTAGACGCGATGTGACGTCATCACATCGCGTCTACACTGCCGGGTAGCCGGCGGTGGCAGCGGCGAAGTGAGGAGCTGACACAGGTCAGCTCCTCGCTTCAGCGGCTGAAGCGAGCTGACCGCTGCCGCCTCTCTCGCTGACGCTGACACATATGCGGCTGAAGCGAGGAGCTGACCTGTGTCAGCTCCTCGCTTTGCCACTGCCGCCTCTCTCGCTGACACATATGCGGCTGAGCCAGCCGCATATGTGTCAGCGAGAGAGGCCGCAGCAGCGAAGTGAGGAGCTGACCTGTGTCAGCTCCTTGCTTCAGCCACGTATGTGTTCAACTCAGATCTGCGTCCTCTGGACGCAGATCTGAGTTGAAACAAACAGGACATACAATGACTGCTGCCGGCTGCCCCCCCCCCATTTTTAAATTTGGCCGGGTCCCTGACGCCAGTAGCAGTAGTACTGGCCTATCGGCGGCCCTGTCTGTAGTAGTTTCTACTAAAGCTGCATTGGTTCTACCGCTACCACTACCAGTGCTATCACCTCCACTCAGCTAGGCAAGCTTTTTGGATGTTGGAAATGACCATTGGCAGGCATCATTGCTATCACCACTTCCACCATCCTCTTCATCTAATGTCACCTTGTCACTCTGACCTGGGTGTCAAGTCCTACCCACAAAAGAATCACCATTGGCAATATCATAATCTTTCCTGCTTTTTATCTGGCTGATCATGGGCATAGTATTCCAGCATAGCCTCATAATTTCCAAGTCCCGATTTTACTCTAGTGCCCCTACCAGAATGATTGCTAATAGTAGTATCACACACTCTGCCACTACTACCTCCACCACCAACAGTCTTGTAAGCAAAAAATTCTGACTCTTATCCAGCTTATCAAAAAAGAGGCGGTAGACTGCTCTGTCTGGGAAACATAGTTCTCAGCAGGTACCTCACCACTACCAGGGATATGTAGAAGATGAAAGGTAATAGTCCCCCATATAGATATTAGTGACACCAGAAAGTAATAGTTTGCCTCACCCCACATCAAATTATATTATATACAGTCTAGGAGTCTAGGCCACACAACTCCGGTGACTTTCACACTTACATCTTCTATCTGCAAATCGCTGATGCTGCACCCAGCTGTGCATCTCTTCTATTGTCCTCCCAGATACCCTGGCACTATGGTACTGCAAATGATACCATAGAGCAGAGAACAGCATGGCTGGAACGGCATTAAAAGAGGTGAACAACCCAGCCCCGCATCAGTACTTGGGAGGAAGAAAAGGTAAGTATTCAATTCCTTACACCTAGAGACAATAGTGTGGTGAGAGGGCCCAGTTGCAAGTGACCACTGAGACCCCTATAGCTGTTTGTTCTGCCTTTAGATGTAAGGTCCAGAGCTCTCCCCAGCTATAGAGTTCTGGAGACCTTCCAGACAGAACAAACTGAGTGATGTCGCATGATGCGGCTTAAAGGGCCAGCTGCACGATTTGCACTATGATTAAAGCAGCTCTCGATCTTATGTTTGAACCAGTGATCTAAACAATTCTGGTAAGTTTACTTTACAGTTTAGGCTTGAAGTAATATTTGTATTTCTAATTTTTTTTTTCTATTAAAAAAAAAAAAATCCAGACCTTCAGTCAATTCCAACTTTACATGAAGATGAAAAGAGCAAGAAAATAATTGGCTACCAACATTTTATTCAACAGTATGAATGTGCATTTTTTAATTACTAGTGGGACCTGTTTTGCTCATATCAATTAAGCCTTCCAAAAATAAATCCTCATCTAGAAAAAATACAAGTCTTTCATAAAATTTTCTTCAGTTTTCTTCCAAATTTATAGTTAATATATCAGTGATAATATTACACCGTTTGCAGGTGAAATTAATAAGATCGATATGATAAGGTACGGATAAACAGTCAATTTGTAAAGCTGACGTGTTAAAAAAATGGAAAACTGTGCAGGCATAATCATCTGAATGACTTTGACAAGAGTCAAATTGTGATAGCTAGACAACAGGTCATCTTCATAATGTAGTGGTTACTATTTACGACCTACCAAAAGTGGTTCTAAGGACAACTGGTGAACTGGCAACAATATGGAGAAGGATTGTCCATTTGGTCCAGTTTCATAGAAGAGCTACTGTAGCTCGGATTGCTGTAGAAGATAATGCTGCCTATAACAGCTTGATACATATGGAGCTCTATAGTCACAGGCCTACTATACGCAGACCCACATAAGGACTAGCAGAGTCATTCCTCTGAGATCTGGGCAGGGGATTAGGCCAATTCAGAGTGGGATCTCATGGGAAGAGAGGACACCAGAAGGTTTTGGGATTTAGATATTATTGTGGCAGGCTCGATCTTCCACATTTACCACCTTAGCTTTGAGCCACTGGACATCATCCACCAGAAGGTTTTGGGTGTAAATCGGCTCATTGCTGGCCAATTATTATTACAGAGTATCCTCTGTAATAGGTGCAGAAGAAGATGGGAAGTTCTCCAGGTAATAGCTTGAGCGACAGGATGAGCTCAAGACAGATGGGGAAATGATGTATGAGGTTCGTTTGTGTACTGGATGGAGATGCAGATGGGAAGGATGAAGGTGGGCGTTTTCCCCTTTCCCTCAAATCATGGGAGCACACCTTAGGAGACATATCGGCATGGAATGCTGTAGGGGCTGTGATATTAAGATCACAAGCTATTCTATTCAATTAAGGGAAGCTGTCCACAAAAAGAAACACACTGTGATAGTGCTCCCAAATGGCAGTTTTGAAATGGCTTTGTGTTAGCAGGGATGAGAGATTAGAGAAGTTCAGGGGGATTTCAGAAAGCATATATGGTGATTGAGGGAGAAAGAAACGATGTAGATAACGCCAAAAGGAGACCGCCTCTGAGATTTCCTCTCCTATGCCAATATCTATGTTCCCTTATAAGGACATTTCTCACATTCAGTAATAGAAGTGTGTAATTCGTGATTAGCCAGGGAAACTCGGGGCTCTTCTAGGCAGAAGAATTGATAACCTGCTACAACCCCTGGCAAAAGTTATGGAATCACCAGTCCTTGAGGATGCTCCTTGAGTTAAAAAAAAAAAAAAAAAAAAAAAAAAAAAAAAGATCACAGCCATGGAAAAAAAAACTAAAAGCATTTCATATGGCAACTTTCTGGCTTTAAGAAACACTAAAATAAATCAAGAAAAATATTTTTGGTAGCCAGTAAGTTAGATTTTTAGAACAAGCACAGGGAATAAATTATGGAATTACTCAATTCTGAGGAAAAAACTATGGAATCATGAAAAACAAAATAACACTCCGACACATCACTAGGACTTTGTTGCACCACCTCTGGCTTTTCTAACTGCTTGCAGTCTCTGAGGCATTGACTTCATGAGTAATAATCAGTACTCTTCAAAGATGGGATTTACATACAGAAAAGCTAAAAGAAAGCCATCACTAGTACCTAAACAGAAAAAACAAGGTTACAATGGGCTGTGAAAGGCAATTGTGGACTGTGGCTGAAAGCCATATTCAGTGATGAATCTTGACTCTTCATTGGGCAAGGTGATGATGCTGGAACTTTTTTTTGGTGCCCTTCCAATGAGATTTATGCAGATGACTGTCTGAAGAAAACATGCAAATTTCCACAGTCATTGATGATGTGGGGCTGCATGTCAGGTAAAGGCACTGGGGAGATGGCTGTCATTAAATCTTCAATAAATGGACAAGTTTTGAACACTTTTCTTATCCCATCTATCAAAAGGATGTTTGGGGATGATGAAATCATTTTTCAAAATAATGCATTTGCCATAGAGCAAAAACTGTGAAAACATTCCTTGAAGAAAGACACATACGGTCAATAATAAAGAAGGTAAAAAAATCCAGCAATCCGTTCTTCATAAGACTTAACTTTTAATGGTCATTAAAATTGAAGTTACAAAAAAAAAAACACACATTGCCTCCACTATCAGCAACATCTCAGCTGTAGCGTTTCAAAACACCCTTGTTTCCTTAGTCGTAGCTTGATGTGTTATATTGTACATACACTAAAAATAGTGACAATTGATTCAAAGTCTTTACACCTGATGTGGAGCACATGATCAATGGTAACACACTCAATCTTGTATGTGCTTCCAAGAAACAGGTATCACATAATAAAAACTTTTAAAAACATGTGTTGTGTATAGTGGCAAAGTACATGAAAATGTAAACTACAATATACAAGTGGTTGAAAGTTTGATCTTTCATACAAAACATATCTGTATGCATCATAAGAGAAAGACAAGATTTTATAAATAAGAGATTCAAATATTATACTTAAAAATTAAAAAATGTACACAATAGAAATTTTTATATAAAGTGACTTAAGAAGGAAAATCTTTAACATATACTTCATGTATAAAATAACAATTAGCATATTGAAAAAGCTTGAACTAAGAAACCATAAACGTCAATCGAGACCGTATAATAAATGAGTCTGCCTGCAATAAATGTGGCTTGCCACTTAATCAAGGATTAAGGTTGAGTTCTGCCTTTGAGAAAGATGGCTACCGCCACATCCTTTTCTACATTGCGCATGCTCACTGTGAGACAACCAATCAGGATGGTTTTCCACTTTATCAAGGCTTAAGGTTGAATTATGCCCTTGAAAAAAATGGCTACCACCGCATCTCTTTCTACATTGTGAATGCTCACTTTGAGACACCGATTGGATAGAACACATTTTCACAAAACTCACGATTCAGAGGAGCCAGCACTGAAAATCACATCAGAACACTTTAAAATGCAAATAAGAAGGAGACAATCTACACAAACAAAACTAAAAAGGTAAGTTATGCTAGTATTATAGAAGAATATTGAATAAATCTCTATTTTATCTAAATATTTTAATCAATATAAGCCAGGTCATTACTTTGATTCATGCCTTGTGGGAATCTAGTGTCTAACTTCATAATCCATGAGGCTTCTCTCACTCTTAACTTATGGATTTGATCTCCTCCTCTGGGTGGTTTAGACACTCTTTCTATCGCTCTGAAAGAGAAAGATGTCACATCACCTTGATGAATTAGTAGAAAATGCCTAGATATGCCTGTGCTTTTAGACATGCTCTTATTATTAATGTTCTGGAGATGTTCAGTAACCGGTCTTATTATACTCCCTATATAATCTAGATTACAAGTACTACAACTGACCATGTAAATAACATGGTCACTTGTGCAATTCATAAACTCCTTTATTTCATACTTGTGATCCCGTAAAGAGTTTTGAAAGGAGACACTTTTGTTAACATATTTGCAGATTTGGCACCTAGGCATACCGCATTTGAAAAATCCTTGCAATTCTAACCATGTACCTGGTCTATCAATTGGTCTATCCATATAGAGGCTTGGGGAAAGAATATTCCCTATTGTTCTGCCCCTTTTGGAGATAAATTTGCAGCCTTCAGAGAGTAGATTACCCAGGACATCATCTTGTTTCAAAATTGGTAAAATTTCCTTAATAATATTGACTACTTCATTATAGTTTGCACTAAAATTAGTAGAAAAGTAAATATTGCAATTTTCTTTGGATTGATCCCTTGTATATTTCTTTGATGTATATAAGAAAGTATGTGTATCTACTTTAGAAGTGATATTGAGTGCCCTATTGATTGACCATCTTGGATATCCTCGTTTTTTTAATCTCTTACTGACTTCTTCTGATTGTTGTTTGAACACTTCCTCTTTGGTACAAGTTCTTTTCAATCTAATAATTTTCTCCCGTTGGAACTGCTTTTTTAGTGTGTCTTGGATGCTGACTACAAGCATGTAGAAGGCTGTTACCAGCCTGTTCCTTACGATACGTGCAAGTAAGTTCCTGTTCTGTTTCTGCGTTACCAGATAAAGTAACTTCCAAAAAAATTATATCAGTTTTTTCAAAGTGAAGAGTGAATTTTAAATTATTTGAATTATCGTTGATATATTTAACAAAATGAACACTGTTTTCTTCTGAACCTGACCACACTAGTAATAAATCATCTATAAACCTTCCGTACCAAATTATTTGTTCTTTAAAGGGGTTATTATTACAATGAATATGTTTATCTTCAAACTAAGACATCACTAGATTGGCTAATGAGGGCGAAAACTTCACCCCATTGGCACTCTGCATGTTTGGAGCTAGAATTCCTGATTGAACATGAAGTAATTGTGATCTAACAAGTAATTGATTATTGTTACTACATATTCACATTTCTCAGCAGATAGAGTGGAGTGTCTAGATAAATGGTCCAATACAGCTTGAAGAGCAACTTGATGAGGCATGGAAGAATACAACGATACATCGTCACAGGATAGCCAATTATAGTCCCCCCTCCACTGAAACACATCAAATATTTTAAGGAGCTCCTTAGTGTCCTTGATATACCCGGAAACACGGGTAACCAAGGGTTGTAAAATTTTATCAATCCATTGGCAGATTTTCTAATTTAAGGAGCCAATGCCGGACACTATAAGTCTCAGTGGAGGGGGACCACCCCTTTGTCGGGAGTCCATGAAATATTGACAATACGGGGAATGCCGGTTTTAACAATTTGGCTTTTCTTTCAGTAAAAACTCCAAGCTGCACTCCTTCCATAATTATTTTATCCAATACCTTTGAAAAAACACTAGTGGGATCCTGACTCAATGTTCTTTATGTCGTTACATCATTAAGAATTTTATATACAGAATAAAGATAATCTACAGTGTCTAAAACAACCACCTTACCACCCTTGTCGGCTGATCTAATGATTATATCTTTATTTTTCTGTAGTTTAGATAAACGGTACCTTTCTAGTTCGGTTAGATTGTCCGACAAGGGTAGCGAGGAAGATCTAGTCCACAATTTAACTAGATCTTTTTCTATGGCATATTGAAACTGATCTAATACTAAACTTCTTGATGTAAGAGGATAAAATTGTGGGTTCGAAATATCCACTGAAACATCTATATCCAATGCACTGTTAATTTCTGTTAATGTTTGAAGATCCAGTATACAACATTGCTCCTTGAATAATATTTTTTCAAATTCATCAGATGTTTGTGCTACCTTACTATTAAATTGTGTCTCTGTGCTGAAAAAATGTTTTTTTTAACTGTTAATTCTCTAACAAAACCGTTAACATCTATTAATGTTTGAAATAAATCAAACTTAAGGTCACATAAGGTTAATGTCATGGCCTGCAAACAGTCTGGATCTCAATCCAATTGAAAATCTGTGGTGGAAGTTAAAGAAAATGGTCCATGACAAGGCTCCAACCTGCAAAGCTGATCTGGCAACAGCAATGAGAGAAGGCTGTAGCCAGATTGATGAAGAGTACTGTTTATCATTCATGAAGTCAATGCCTCAGAGACTGCAAGCAGTTATAAAAGCCAGAGGTGGTGCAACAAAGTACGAGTGTTGTGTTGGAGTGTTAGTTTGCTTGTTTGTTTTTCATGATTCCATAATTTTTTCCTCAGAATTGAGTAATTCCATAATTTATTCCATGTGCTTGTTCTAATAATCTAACTGTCTGGCTACCACAATTATTTTTTTTTATTTCTTTTAGTGTTTCTTAAAGCCAGAAAGTTGCCATATGAAATGCCTTTAGTTTTTTCCATGGCTGTGATCTGCTTTTTTTTCTACAAAATTAACCCTTTCCCGCCAATGGCATTTTTGGATTTTAGTTTTTCGTTTTTGACCCCCCTCCTTCTAAACCCCATAACTTTTTTATTTTTCTGCTCCCAGAGCCATATGAGATCTTAATTTTTGCAGGACAAATTTTTCTTCATGATACCACCATTAATTATTCGGTACTATTCCGTTATCGGGCCAGCAGCAGCGCATTTCAGCACCAGCTTTCGGGACAGCAGTTCAGTTCAGCAGCGGGAATTACAATGACATCCGAGGACTGCTGGCCCGATGCTTGTGCCCAGTAGCCAGTACATCAATGACCCCCCCTCCATCTCCTCCTCCTTCCAGTGCTGCCCCCCAGCTCTCCTTACATCTACCCCGTACCCTCTCCCCGCCACATGACTAAGCCGATGCTGGCCCGATGATAGAGGCCGTGCTTGTGTGTAGTAGGCAGTACATCGATCGATGCCCTCATCCTCCTCTTCCTTCCAGTGCTGCCCCCCAGCTCTTCTTACATCTGCCCCGTACCCTCTCCCTGTAATAGGCCTCACCGTAAATCTTGAGCAATGAATGCTACTAGATAGCCGCCGGACGCTGCAGAAAGTTTGTCCCTCCGGCTCGCTGTAGCTCACCGTTCCTATAGTCGGCGTGTTTCTTGTCAGGGCCTGGATTGAGCCCCGGTGTCTTTCCTTTCGGTCTCGGTACTAGCGCTGAGGTGAGGCCTAGTCGTGTGGCGGGGAGAGGGTACGGGGAAGATGTAAGGAGAGCTGGGGGGCAGCACTGGCAGGAGGAGAAGGATGGGGGAGGGGGGTCATCGATGTACTGGTTACTGGGCACAAGCATCGGGCCAGCAGTCCTCGGATGTCATTGTAATTCCCGCTGCTGAACTGCTGTCCCGAAAGCTGCTGCTGAACTGCGCTGCTGCTGGCCCGATAACGGAATAGTACCAATTATTCTATATAATGTACTGGGAAGCTGGAAAAAAAATTCAGAATGGGGTGGTTTTGAAGAAAAAATACATTTGTGACTTTCTTACGGGCTTTGGTTTTACGGCGTTCACTGTGCAGCCAAAATGACATGTCCCCTGTATCCTGTGTTTCGGTACAGTTCCAGGGATACCAAATTAATATGGTTTAATTTACATTTTGACCGCTTAAAAAAAATCCAAAACTGTGTTAAAAATTTTGTTTTCTAAAAATCGCCATATTCCGACAGCTGTGACTTTTTTATACTTCCGTGTACGGGGATGCATAGGGCGTCTTTTTTTGCGGGGCCGGGTGTACTTTTTATTTCTATCATTTTTGGGAAATGCTATTACTCTGATCACTTTTTATTCAAATTTTTATCAGAATCAAAATGGTGGTTTGGCACTTTTGACTATTTTTCCCGCTACGGCATTTATCGAACAGGAAAAATATTTTTATAGATTTGTAGAGCGGGTGATTTCGGACACGGGGATACCTAAAATGTATGTGTTTCACAGTTTTTAACTACTTTTATATGTGTTCTAGGGAAAGTGGGGTGATTTGAATTTTTAATACTTTTTATATTTTTTTATATTTTTTTTACTTTTTTAATTTTTTTTTTTATTTATTAGACTCCCTAGGGGTGTTGAACCCCAGGGGGTCTGATCACTAATGCAATGCATTACAATGCTAATGCATTGCAATGCATTGCAAAAAATCATCCTTTGCAGGCTGCATAGACCAGCCTGCAAAAGAAAGAGATTGCAGACTGGCCGGGGAGCCTCCTGGCTGTCATGCCAATGTGACGTTGGCCCTGGAGCATGCTCCAGGAGCCGGCGATCACCGGCAAAATGGCGGTGCCCATGTGCCGCCGGGAAAATGGTGCCTCCGGCACCTTTGACTGTGGCGCCGGAGGGATTAATGCCTCCGATCGGTCCGGGGACTGATCGGAGGCATTAAAGCCGGTTGTCTACTGCTTAAAGCAGTAGATACCCGGCGGCTATGGCGGCCGCCTGGCTCCCAGCTCCCGGTACTATTACGGCGGATGTCGGGAAGGGGTTAAACAACTCAAGGAACATCCTCAAGGACTAGTGATTCCATAACTTTTGCCAGGGGTTGTAGCAGGTTATCCGTTCTTTTGCCTAGGAGAGCCCAACGTTCACCTGGCTAATGACGAATTACACACTTCTATTACTGCATGTGAGAGATGTCCTTATAAGGGAACATAGATATTGGCATAGGAGAGGGAATCTCAGAGGCGGTCTCCTTTTGGCGATCGAAGCTGGTAAGTATAGTAGTAGAGCTGGTGTGCTTGCTTACCCGGACTCAGTGAAGCTATGCAGGAAATTCAGCAGGATGCTGTAGCACAGCAACACTGCAAGTCTCCAGCACAAAGAGGTCAGCAGGGAGTTAAAATGACACCCACAGTCTCCATGTCACAGGGATTACAAGCTGATGTTATCATGTGCTTGTCACATGTGACAGGGACTTCAGTGGGAAGACAACAATGGCCCGGTGGATCCGGATCACACTGGGAGGCACCAGAGCACGGGGGAAAGGTGAAAATGATTTTTTTTCACCTACCCCGTCCTATTTCAAGTATATAGTTTTTGCCTGGGCAACACCTTTAAAAAGCACACCCAGGCTTTGACCTGTTGAAATGAATCTTGTGAGGTTTTGATAGCCATTGCAGTTTCCACCAGGGTAACAGCTCCTTAGTCTACTTACTCTTTCAGTGCTCACTTTAGTTCTTACAAAGTTGCTTTGGACCGATTTGTCTTTAAAACTATTGCAGTATGGAGTGTAATTTTTGCCTCAGGTGAAATTAACAGATCCTTGGATTTAATAGCAACACATTCCAAATGTTCTGATTAATACATTGACTCTTTTAGAGTTTGTCTTAGATAAGTCTATAAGGAGAATTATGAAAAGTAAGGTGTATATTCAAAGCATTTTAGTTTAGGCTGGAAATAAATCCAATACAATGTAATACAGAGCCTGGCCACAAAAAGATCACATCATCAATATAAACAGGCCCATTTAACCCTTAGGAGACGTAGAAATTTTTCATTTTTGCCTTTTTGGTTTTTACTCCTTACCTTCCAAAAGCCATAACTTTCTAAAAAAATTTTTTATCTACGTATCCTCCCGATGAGGACTTGATTTTTGCAATCCAACAAATCCACTAAAAATAGTCATGCATGTGAATATAGAATTATAGAATATAGAATTTAACTTTTAATGAAAATACGATTAAAATTAACAGCAAGCATTATGCATAGATAGAATTATTATGCAGTGAGCCACATAAGTGACTAACTAGCTTACGCGTTTCGGAATGGAAACTTCCTTAGTCATAGCTACGTAGCTTGCTGAAGAATTTTTGTGAATTTTAATCGTATTTTCATTAAAAGTCAAATTTTATGGAAGATGTTTTTGCTGGACTTTTTACACTTTGAATTTCTTGGACACATGTCTTCGGGCCGTGAAGATTTTCCATGCATTGGCTGTCTTCAGGAACGTGAGTTGGAAACATCTTTTGTTAATATCTGCAAGTTGAACCTGAATTTCCCCTCCCCCATCCCTGTTATACAGGCATGCATGTGAATATGCCCATGTTTAAGATTAAGTACTCGCACAGCTGTTATGACATGATGGTTTGCAATATTTAAATAAAGGGATTGAACATCACAAACAACCAATAATATATAACAGTTCTTTTTTTTAGCCCAGGCTGAACTGTAGATTGGGTAAACAACAACAAAAAAATGGATGTATATAACAGAGAGCTGTTAACTGTGCTACAGCCTGCAGTGATATGGATCACAGATTTATTTGCATGTTCACCATTACAGCTACGGAAATTTGATCACAAGTATTCAAGCTTTCATACACTATACAACGCCTTCACTGTTTGGTACACTTACCACTGACTGACTGACTGAGTGGCTGTCAGATGTTGCTATCACATCACAGACATGTGTGAGTCACTGAATACATGTCTGCTCTGTATTTCCTGATCATACATGTGGCGGTGGACATTTTCTCATAGCTCAGCCATTTTTGTTAGCCCAAAACAAGTTGCCAGCAGAATACAAACACGGCTCATTATGAACCAAATCCACCATCTCTAGTCATTGTCAATGTGAAATATCATAACCAATGTAATCAAATAACCTCCACCAAAGTAGTATTCAGATGAAGCCATAACTTAATTACTGCCATTATCTTGACAATCGAAGAATAAGAGAACAGGTGCCTCAATTACTTATAGTGCTGTAAATTTTAATTTCATACCCATTACACAAGGCTTTTACATTCCTAACACTAGTATATAGTCCCCCTGAAATGCCTATAAGGGATTTATAACAGGACCATTCATTCACATTAAAAAGCAGAGAGGGACTCTATGATGAAGGAATTCAAGAACAAGTCTACGTATATTTAGTTCTCTAGAGAACCACACCAAAATGGCCGTTGGACATACACTCTGACCGGAGAGGTACTGCACATGCCCAAGATTTGAATTGGTACAGCATGATCGGAGAAAAGAGGGCAGCACAATATGTGGGGAGGAGGAGGACAGCTGGAGCACAAGCACTAGAGGGGGGGTAAGAAAGGTATGATGCAGGGGGGTTCTCAGGCCCTGGGTAACTCTCATGGTGTTATGTGGGCTCATTTGCATAAAGAAATTAACCGGGTTACAAAAGAAATGTCAGGGACAATATAAAAAAGAATAAAGGTAGTAGTAAAATAGCCCTTTTAAAGGTTATTCAGACATGTTTTATCTAAGGGGGCTGAGTTAAGATAAGAGATAAGATAATCCTTTAATAGTCCCACCTTGGGGAAGTTAGTGCAGCAGCTTATATAGGAAATCTGCACTGCAGGAATATACAGCATGCAAACAAACACAGAGGATGCTAACAGAAACCAGAGACACCCAGAAATTGCTCCAATAACTGCTAAAGGTATATGGGTGTACTTCTTAACCCATTACCAGAACTCTCAGACCTTTTATAAAAAACAAAAGAAAATCTACCTGGAAAACCCCTTTAACATAAATGCTAAGAGCAATAGTCAAGCTATACAAGCAGTGGTGTAACTAGGAATGGCGGGGCCCTGTGGCGAACTTTTGACATGGGGCCCCCTCGACACCGAAGATCTCGACCGAGTCCCTACTACGCATTCCTGTATGCTCTATTATTACCAATAGTGGACCCTGCACACAGTATTATGTCCCATAGTGGCCCTTGCACACAGTATTATGTCCCTTAGAGGCCCCTGCACACAGAATTATGCCCCATAATGGCCCCTGCACACAGTATTATGTCCCTTAGAGGCCCCTGCACACAGTATTATGTCCCATAGTGGCCCCTACAGGACTAAATACTGTCACGTCACCCGCTGACCGCTATACCAGGACAATTGTGGATAAAAAAATCTGGTCATGTGCATTACAATTTAGTAACTCCATGTGCCTCATATTAATAGCAGTTAACCCCATCATGTCCCTCACATTAACCCCTGTGTGCCTCACCATAAGAGTTACTGATATGTGAGAGACATGGAGGTAATAATAAAGTATCTTCATTATTATTACCCCCATATGTCTCACATATCAGTAACTCTTATGGTGAGGCACACAGGGGTTAATGTGAGGGACATGATAGGGTTAACTGCTATTAATATGAGGCACATGGAGTTACTAAAACAAAAGTAATAAAGTATAGTAACCCCAGTATGTACCTGTGTACCTGATATTAATAAGTATAGTAACCCCAGTATGTACCTGTGTATCTTTAGTTTCATTTTCCTGGAGCAGCAGCTTCTTCTTCTTCTTCTTCTCCTATTGAGTGCAGGACGGCAGGAGCTCAGCAGGGATAAGCCCCGCCTCCTGGGCTCTCCTCAGCCCTCTCATTGGTGGGCAGAGGACAGGCTGAGACAGGGAGGGGGGGAGGGAGAGAGGGGGAGCTTCCTGAAGCGCTGAGAGGAGCCAGACCTGCAGCTCCTGTGTGTCAGCCGTTGCTGCAGCTTCGGGGCCCCCTGTTGGTGGAAAGTATTCCACCAACAGGGGGCCCCGATCATTATACTTGGGGGTCCTAAAAGACCTCCGAGAATAATGATAGCAGCGGTAGCAGCTGTCACCGGGCCCCTAATGTCCCGGGCCCTGTGGCAGCTGCCTCTGCTGCTATGGTGGTAGTTACGCCACTGTATACAAGCTGTCTGTGAGCCTCAGATTGGGGGCACTCCATCTTTTCCACTTTCCTTCACATGAAGGAATGCCTAACTATACCTCTGGCAATGCACAAGTGGTTTGCATATCTGCACCTCATAAAGTATAAGGCATAATGCAAATTGTAAAATTGATGGGGGGTGCAGAGGGTTCAGTCCCCCCCCAGGCCCACAACACTTTGGATGCCAATATATGAAGAGACCAGTACTATAAATGATACATTATATTTGGGGGACCTGGTACAGATTTTACAAGGTGTATACATCCAAGTCATGGAATTATGCTGCATGTGATTCTGTCCTAAAAGTAAGGGGTACTAATCCTAGTGTAGAACATCTTGAAATGGGATTAGATTACGATCGACCATTTCTATTTTAGGTTTTAACCTAAAATGAAAGTAGAGCTAGCAAACATAGCCTAAGCAAAATATCAACCAAATGGTAATGTAATTTCTGATATGACAACCAAGGTTCTGGAGCAAGTAAGAAATCCCTCTATGTATATACATATTCCTGAAAATGAGCAGAACAGATTCACAATATGTATTCAAAGTTAAAAAAATGCCTCTCTAAAGGCGCATGAAAACTTAGCATTTACACTGAAACCTAGTCCCTCACTGCAGGCTTTTTATGATCCTGTCACTTACTAGCGCTGTGCAGAAGGTACTTTCTCACACTGAGACGGATCTGTCGCTTGTTAAAAATGATTAAGGGGACTGGTTATACTGAGATTTATATCCGCAGTGATTTCTAGATGATTCCCAGGCAGGCACCTGCTGCTTTACTTAGCATTGTGTCATATTCAAACAGCCTCTATCCTCAGCCATCTCCTTGAGGCTCTTTTCATATTTTTTATTACATTTTTTAGTCTCAGGAAAACCTGCTTGCAACGTAGTCAAGTTGTCTGCTATGTATTCCCATATGCTGAATAGTGGCATTTATAGAAATTGTCAGTACATTTGAAATACGTCTTAATTTAACCCAAAAGTCAAATCTGTATCTATAACCTTCAAAGAACTGTGAAAATATTCCCTGAATTTTATTTATCTAGAGTGATGTTTTTAAATATTCTTACAGTGCGGCTTAGTATAGAATAGAGGACAAACGTAATGACAAACTTTCCCATACTAAAAACAGATTGTCCATTATTTAAAAAAATAAATAAAATAAATAGTATCAGACTAATGTTAATCTCACATTAACGACACATGGCATGATATTATGGTGCTGAAACCAGTGACTTTGTGCAACACACTGTAATAGTTTGGCGCTGCATTTACCAGTCTGGGAGGGGTGAGGAAGGTAGGGGGGTTGTGCCTCAGTGTACCAGAACAAATGAGATATTGTAGTGTTCAGGACAATTTGTGTAATGAAAATTGGGGTGAAATTTCTCCTTTAGCCCCTTGTGGAGTTGAAAAATTTGAAGATAAAGTGATGTTTTACTACTACTACTACTACTTTCACCTCTCAATGGTAAAAAAAAAAATTTGGAAGCATTTTTTATGTCAAAATGTTGAATATACTCCTTGATAAATTCTGTGAAGGGTCTAGTTTCCAAAATGGGGGTCATTTTGGGAGGGTTTCCTCAGGAGCTCTGAAAATGCAATATGGCGCCTGAAAATGATTCCAGTAAAGTCTCAATAGAGCTCCTTCCTTTGGTGTGCTGTCATGTACTGATACATCAGCTTACATCTACACGTGGGATAATTCTATGTTTGGGAGAAATTGCATAGCAGACTGTGAAATACATTTTCTCCTTTAACCCCTTGTGACTGTGTAAATTCTGGGGCTTAATGAATAAATTAGTGACAGAAATTGAAATGTGTAAATTTCAAATTCCGGGAGTGCAGTTTTGAGATTGGGGTCATATATGGAGGGTTTCTATTGCAGAGACTATTTTTAGGGTATCTTTTTAATTGAAATGATCCCTTTAAAAATGGGTTTTGGAAATTTTCATGAACATTTGGAAAATTGATGTTTGACTTGAAAACCTTATAATATCTGAAAAACATGAAAGGGTAATTACATTGGATGTAAACCAGAGATATGGTAAATTATGTTTATGAACTGATTTTGGTAGTATGGCCTGGTTCACATCTGCATTCGGTATTCCGTTCGGGGAGTCCGCTTGGGGACCCCCCGAATGAAATACTGAACGCATTAAAAATGTGGTGAGCAATGAAAGCACACGGACCGCCATAGACTGTTATGAGGTCTGTGTATTTTCTGCATGGTGTCCGCACGAATCACGCAGAGAGAAAAGTAGTTCTTGAAGTACTTTTCCCTCCGCATGACTTGTGCGGACACCGCGCGCAAAACACACAGACCCCATTATAGTCTATGGGGTCTGTGTGCTTTCATTGCTCACCGCTTTTTAATGCGTTCGGTATTCCCTTCAGGGGTTCCCCAAGCAGACTCCCCGAAAGGAATACCAAACGCAAATGTGAACCAGGCCTTGCACTTACCACTGGTCCAGCACACAGCTGTTTACATGACATCGGGTATCCAGTCCACACAGGGTCTCCTCCCTCCCGCTTACCCTGTGCATATTATCGAGACCCATGCACACTCCCTGCTCCTCTTCTGCTATATGCAGATGCCGGTGTTCCATATATACTTACCACATGGCCACAACTCACAGTTTAGTTTTTGTGTTATTCTCATTATTTTATTCCTACCTTTTTATTATTGTACGTATTTATATATCTTCAAATATAGGCATTTTCATGACCCTTATTAAAACTAGATACTATATGGTTACTTTCATGTTTTTATATGCAGATATTTTTATCCCCTTCTTATAATTAGCAATGGCGGATCCAGGGTTTGCGGGGCCCTGGGCAATTGACATTGGTGGGCCCTACTTACCGGGGGTTTGGGGGGTGCCCCCCCAGGATTTTTTTTAAAAAAACATTAGCCCTAAAAATTCGTTTTTGAGGCGTTTTTTCAACTAGTTAGCTGTGTTTGACCAACTTATAAAACTGACCTTATTTGTGTACTATTATCTGCATTGGGAGCGCGCACGCAAGGCCAGCGGCATAGAAGCGACGTCATCTCGCTGCTGGCTTTGCATATGATACCACGCCCACCAATTGACACAAGAAAACCAGGAAGAAAGAAGAGTTTACAGCAGCAAAGACTGGTAAGAGATATGGGAATACCCCTTTAAGGGCCTTGTGCTTCTAATCCATACCTCACAACTTTTGAAGACTAGAAAGAGGGACAAAATGTGCGGCGCCCACTTTTATGTTGACCCCGCCCATTCTCATTTATTTTTCATGTGCCCCCACACAGTATAATTTTCCTACAGTCACCCGTAAATTATATGTCCCCCCTTCATCCTTCTCCCAGTTTCATATACACCCTTCATCTGCCCCTAGTTTCATGTCCCCCCTCCATCTCTGTCCCCAGTTTCATGTCCCCCCAGTTTCATGCCATTCTCCCCCCTTCATCTGCCCCAGTGTCATGCCGTCCCCCCCTTCATCTGCCCCAGTGTTATGCCATTCTCCCCCCTCATCTGCCCCCAGTTTCATGGTCCCCCTAAATTATGTTCCACCTTAATGATTAACACAAAAAAACACACTCACCTTCCCTTCGCTTCCCCGCCGCTCTCTCCTCTCTCTCACTCATACACATATTGTAGGCGCAATGTGACATCATCACATCGCGGCTACAAATGCAGAAGCGTAGCATTAAAGCAGGAGCTGAGCTGTGACAGTGTTAGGATTGTGCAGTAACTGCGGCCATGATATGGGTGTCGCTGCCTGTTCCTCTGCACAGTCCAGGGTTGCAAGGGTTAATCTGCCTTGCAACAGCCGGGCGTGGTCGACTGTTTGACCGACATAGGTGTCGACCAATGGACGCTTGGATTGGGCAGCTGGGCTATTTGCTGGTGACTACCCCTTGCCTATATAGGGGGGCTGGTCTGGACGCCCGGTGCTCTATGATCACGTGTGTGTGTGCGTGCGTGCGTGCGTGCGTGTGTGTGTTCCAGCCTGTAAACCTTAGTTGCCTAGCTAGTAATCTTCCCTGAGTCAGCAATGTCACTATTAGTCAGGCAGCATGCTGCCATGTATGTTGTGTGATAGTACTCAATGGCTTTAGCTAACATCCCTTCTCAGTCTGGGGTCACTGGAAGTGGGCTTGGCAGTAGTTGCCTTGGTGGTTGGGTGGAACAGCATCACACTGGGTTTAGTTGGTCTCTGGCTAGTCCAGGAGTTCTGGCTAGCCAGTTAGTTTATTTGGGCGGCTGCTCTGACTGCACAGGACTCTGTGAATTGTTAACAGAGCACACCTGGTCCTTTGATTTAGCTGGCAGTGACGTCAACTGTCAGACAGTGTTCACACTAGGTGTGAATTCAGAATCCCAGAGGGTTCCGCAGGGTTTTCATTTGTTTAGTTTTTTTTTTAATAAACCCTGCTGACCATAACAGCCAGGTCCTGCTTTAAATACCTATGTATTCAGCTCATCGGCATCCGTAGGACGCCAATGAGTTGAAATCCGGATATACCTCCCGCCCGGCCATGGATCTGCCCCTGATAATTAGATATTTTCTAACTGACTGTTTTAATTTTATACGTTATGTCTATATGTAGGGGCTTGACAAAGACGCCAGTTCAGCGTTGAAACATGTTGCCTTATTTGCCTGTGTATGATTCACTGGAACCACTAAAGTGTGTCATCACATTGCAAGTGTCTTTCCTTCACTCAGCAGAGCTGCAAAATATGTCATGTTTTTTTTTCCTCCCTTTTTATCTCCGATGACATTACCTCCTACCTGTAGGTTGAGTAAAGCTAAAGCTGACTCTCACGACCTCCCCTCTCAAGCCATATACTTCATGTGCAGGCACAAGGTCATAATTTTTTCTGCAAAAATGGAACCTCAGTCAGCTTTGAACAAGCTGCCAGAGTTCATAATTCCCACAATCAGTTTGGGCACTGATCACTGGTATTGGCACCAGGTCTCTGCTGTATAATACAGTAAAGACCAGGTGGCAATGGCAAAAGCAGAGTTCAGCCTAGGAACAATAATGTAAAGTTCCTCCGTGTGGCAAGGTCTTCTCTGAAGAATATACAAAAAAAAAAAAAAAATGGAGATTGGTGGAGTAAAGTTTCATTGGGGTCCTAGTAATTTTTATCCCTAGGTAAGTTAAGTAAAAGGTTCAGCATTTGAACATGATGCCACTGATTCAAGTTGGCTTGGTAGGACACATTAAGAGTATAGGCTTCAATTTTTCTACCTTAATTTTAAAGTCTAATTCTGAACTCTTTTACTCAATTCCCTGCAGAATCAAAGCCAAGGTATTCTGGGATAGTGACATACAAAGGAGGATGTCATCTATGAAGGTCATTAACTAACACAAAAACAGATCTAGTGCTAATTTGAAAAGTATAGGCAAGAATTGGCATACTTGTTGGGTCCTCACTACCTAGTACAATAGGAAAAGATAACTGTACGTTGCTGAGTAAAAGTCAGCTAAGACTCTATTCTCAGTCTATTCTAAGTCCCTACTGCATGTGCTTGCATTATACAAATGTTTTTTTTTCTTTTTAATACAAATTTACTTCCTAAACACAATAATTATCGTTCTTATTTAACAGTGGTTTGTATTTCTTTTTTTTACAGCATATCAACTACAGATGAAAATTGCTTTCTATACACAATTGAAAAAACTAGAGTGGACCAAACAATATCCAATTCTCTAAGGGTGAACATGAGGTCCTGGTGGTCTCTTACAGCAATATAACCAGCAGCATATTTCAATATTTAATTAGAATAATCTGACATTATGTTACATATTTTATTAAATTATTTTGGCATAGTTAGGTCTAGATCACAATAGTCTCCTACTAGTATAGCATGATGTATAGTATAGTGAAGTATAGCATTGCCATAGTGTGATATCTTAAGATATAACTAGAGATGACCAAATGAACAAAAATGTACTTCTGTCTGATTCATTTAGATCACCATCAGATTTAATTTGATCTGAATAAATTCAGTAAAATCAAAAGTGCCCTCTACATAATGTACGACACTCAGAGAACTGTATCCAACCCCATTCAAGCTCTTTAAGGCCACAACAGCATCTATAATGCAAAAGTGACAGAAATATACCATATTTTGCTGACTTGCAAATGTATTTTTAAAAAGCAAAAATCTTACTAAAAATTACTTTCATCTTATAGCCTGCAGTAAGGAGGTTACAGCAGTGTCAAAACTCCCAACTGCTTTTTTAATGATTGGGAGAAGCATTGACAAAGTGCTTTGTCTGATCACTGAGAGAGATGAGTAGCTGCATAGCTCTCTCCGTCACTGCCCAACACTGATCTATCAAGTGCATAGCAGGAGAACATGGAGAAGACAGTGACAAAAAAAAACCCTCCTCATGCTGTAAGGGCTAAAAACCCTTCAGTTCCTGCAATGGACATAAATGAAAGTCGAAATATAATCCTTTCATGATTTCATAATTATGTGACCAGTCACATGCAAAGGAAAAGTTAGGACTACAGATGGACAAAATGATTCATCACGAGACGGATTTAACCCAAATAATCTAAATTGTTTGTATATTAACTAAACTGAATAAATGACAATTGATCTTCGACAGACTAAAATTGCTGACTCGTCATGAATTGAGCGTGAAAATACAGAAGGGTCATTGAGTCACTGTGACGTTCAGGTGTCACATGATGGCAGCTAACAGCTTCTCAGCCATTAGTCAATGATAGATGGACACCTTACAGTGCTGATGTGATTTACAGCATATAAAGTACTGTGGGCTGGAATACGAGGCATTTCAGTAACAGTGGAAGTGGGGAATGGACATGTCATTCATTATTGCATGATCCAAAGCAACTACTCAATTTTCTTCAGCAATACACAACACTTAATGCAGCAAAGCTTGTAATACAGGTAGAGAAGAGTAGGAGAAATAGAACACATTTTAGTCAGAGTTAGTGATAGAAATCTCAGGAGTAAAGGAGAATATCTTTGCTGTGTGATCCAGAATGCTGCAGTAATATAGAGACACATAAACACTTAAGGCTGGGTTTACATCTGCTGTCATTGCCCATTCAGGGATTCAGTTCCCCATTCCGCTTTATTCTGAAGGGATTCTGTCCCTCATTTCTTGGGCAGAAACCCGGCGGACCCCATTATATTCTATGGGGCCCATGGGTTTCCGAAGGTAACTACTTTTTAAGTGGATTGGGTTTCTCTATTTCAGGTCCTCAAGTGGACAGAGCCTGCTAGTCTGAAAAAACTCCAATATTTTTTTTTTGCTATTTTTGTTACCTATACTTTAAGTGTGTCTTATAGTCTATAAAAGTACATGTTTTTTTTTTTCTTCACAACATTAGATTGTCTTATTAATGTGGTATGATAGGTCTAATCTCTTACTGATCATTCTATAAATGTTTTACTGTCCATTTATAGAAATTTCTGTTATTGATCACTGATCAGTCTGTATATATTTCTGGCTGACTTATTGCTGAAACATTCCTTCAATTTCCTAGTGTTCCATAAATGATCATGTTATAACTAAATGTTACGGTTCTGTTTATATATATAAATATTTTTTTTAAACTACAGAACCTCTTAGCTGTAGAACACTACAGCGAGGTCCACAGGCCCAATGGTGGGCGGCTGTATGTTTGAACTCAATGTGAAATACTGCAAAGATACTGCAGCATGACAATCAATGTGAACTACTGCAGAACACTGCAGCCTAACTCATTGTGAACTACTGCAGAACACTGCAGCCTGGACTAAATGTGAACTACTGCAAGACACTGCAGCCTTGACTAAATGTGAACTACTGCAGAACACTGCAGCCAGAACTCAATGTGAACAGTGTGTACTGTGCGACACTCCATGTGAACATAGGTGCAACTAAAACCCTGCCAGTTTAGCTCACTGGACAGGTGCACCAGTACAAGTGAAACACAAATGGCTGCCAAGGGTTAACTCTCACCCTAGGCCAGCAAACACACACACTTACCCATGCAACAGCTAGGGGCCACCACGTAAGTTTAGAACATTCTCCTGTACACAGCTTGGAGTTCCCAGGGGGGTTTGCATGCTCCAGCACACAGCTTGGAGACATCACACACCCATGCTCCCACACACAGCTGGGAGCTATACATGAAGTCAGACAGTACACATAGGCTATCTCAGAGACCATACCTGCTGCAGATCTACAAGCTGGAACAGCGTTTACCGCTCCTAGCCCTGGTGTAGATCTAGCAGTTCAGGGTTTACAGGTCCTACCTAACAGCACCCAGGAGAAGCAGAGAAACCCCACACAGAGGCCTAGTCTGACAACCTGCCTGAATACTGGAGCCTATCCCTGACTACTGTCATTCACTCCGTGGACTTTGAGGAAAGTTTAGACAAAGTGTGAGCCCCCGGCGGGCGTCGGCTAACACTATTTAAAGGGAAGTCCCTGCCCAATAGGAGCGGTGGTAATGACCTCACCGCTCATGCTCAGTAGGGGAGAAATGGCAATTAGTTTGTGAGCAGCTCCGATACGTCTGAGCATGCTCAGTAAGGTGAAAGCTGGATGGTTAGACTGACCCGCAGGTGGCACTGTGCACTATGATAGTAACCTGTGGGACCCAATCCTAACATTACCCCCCCCTCTTAGGGCCCCCCTTCAAAAGCCCCCAAAAGGTCTGGTGCGACAAGGTTCTAGCACGCCCCCAAGACCGACTCTTGGGCTGGGAAGAGGAGCCAGAACGGCGGTGGTCATCGGCCATGGGCAACTCCCTTAGTTCAAACATAACAGCAAGACCTTGGCTCACACTTCTGTTACAGTTCTGTGTATATCTCCCTATATTATAAAAATGAATTTCTGTCTGTCTGTCTGTCTGTCCGTCTGTTCTCTAATGCGAACCAAACGACTGGACCGATCTTCACCAAATTTGGTACAGAGATACTTCAGATATCCGGGAAGGTTTAAGACGAGACTCCAACTCGCTCGGACGTAGCGTTGCTGAGATACAGCATTCCAAACACAGTGACCCCCCTTAGCCAATACAAACCTGCAAGACTTTCACTCATATTTCAACTGCAATACACACAGTCACTCCACATGCACAATACAACACTGATATCCAAACTGAGATACACGCATCAGAGGATTAGATACACAGATCAGCACACAGTATCACACGCCACAGGATTAGATACACGCGTCTGCACACAGTCCCACAAACCAGAGGATTAAATACGCACTTCTGCACACAGTTCCACACACTGAAGGATTTGATACGTGCATCTGCACACGGTTCCACATGCCGAAGGATTAGATACAGGCGTCTACACACAGGCCCACACTCAAGAGGATTAGATACGCGCGTCTGCACACATTTGTACATGCCATAGGATTAGATACACGCATCTGCACAGAGTACCACATGCCGTAGGATTAGATACACGCGTCTACACACAGTTCCACACTCCAGAGGATTAGATATGCACGTCTGCACACAGTACCACACGGGGGAGGATTAGATACGCGCGTCTACACACAGTACCACATGCCATAGGATTAGATACGCACATCTGCACACAGTAATACATGCCGGGGGATTGGATACGCGTGTCTACACACAGTTCAACACGCCGTAGGATTAGATAAGCGCCTCTTCACACAATACCACACAGGGGAGGATTAGATACGTGTGTGTGCACACAGTGTCACACTTTGGAGGATTAGATACATGCCTCTGCACACAGTACCACAAGCCAGAGAATTAGATACGCGTCTCAGCACACAGTTCCACATGGGGAGGATTAGATACGTGCATCTGCACACAATACCACATGCCAGAGTATTAGATACACGCATCTGCACACAGTACCACATGCCAGAGTCATTAGATACATGCATCTGAACACAGTTTCACTTATGGAGGATTAGATATGCGCCTCTTCACACAATACCACACGGGGAGGATTAGATACACGCATCTGCACATAGTACCACACGCCGGAGGATTAGATATGTGCATCTGCACAAAGTACCACACCAACAAGGATTGGATACTTGCATCTAAACACAGTATTACACAGGGAAGGATTAGATACAGCTTTACTCCAGATATCCATAACAACTAATGACAGATTTTTCACTGATATCCAAAATGAGATACACATAATCACATGACGCTTATAGACATACACACGAACCACATACAAAATACATCAGTGCAAAACTGGACAATTCTTATGGGGCCACTACACAAACATAAAATGTAATATACCCGTGCGAAGCCGGGTCCTCCCTCTAGTATATATATATATATATATTTTTTTTTTTTGAACAACAGAACCTCTTAGCTGTAGAACACTACAGAGAGGTCCACAGGCCCAATGGTGGGCGGCTGTATGTCTGAACTCAACGTGAACTACTGTGAAGACTCTGCAGCGTGAAAATCAATGTGAACTACTGCAGAACACTGCAGCCTGGACTTAATGTGAACTACTGCAGAACACTGCAGCCTGAACTCAATGTGAACAGTGTGTACTGTGCGACACTCCATGTGAACAAGGTGCAACTAAAACCCTGCCTGTTTAGCTCACTGGCCAGGTGCACCAGTACAAGTGAAACACACATGGCTGCCAAGGGTTAACACTCACCCCAGGCCAGCAAACACACACACTTACCCCTGCGACAGCTAGGGGCCACCACGGAAGTTTTACAACATTCTCCTGCACACAGCTTGGAGTCCCCAGGGGGGTTTGCATGCTCCGGCACACAGCTTGGAGACATCACACATCCATGCTCCCGCACACAGCTGGGAGCCATACATGAAGTCATACAGTACACATAGGTTATCTCAGAGACCATACCTGCTGCAGATCTACAAGCTGGAACAGCATCTACCGCTCCTAGCCCTGGTGTAGATCTAGCAGTTCAGGGTTTACAGGTCCTAACTAACAGCACCCAGATTGAAGTAGAAACCCAACAAAGAGGCCTAGTCTGACAACCTGCCTAAATACTGGAGCCTAGGGAAGTCCCCGCCCAATAGGGGTGGTGGTGATGACCTCACCGCTCATGCTCAGTAGGGGAGAAATGGCACTTAGCTTGTGAGCAGCTCCAATACGTCTGAGCATGCTCAGTAAGGTGAAAGCTGGATGGTTAGACTGACCCACAGGTGGTGCTGTGCGCTATGATAGTAACCTGTGGGACCCAATCCTAACACTAAATCAACGCTGTCCTGAAGTCCCTTCACCTCTGCTAAAGGTACTACAAAACTCTATTGTATACTACATCCTGTTGGGATAGCTGTATATTAGATCATAATATGCATTTGGGTCCCCCATTTCATCTTGTGAACAGATATTCATTGTTTGTAATACCTGTAAATGTATTTACATATTATCACTTTCATTTGTTAAACACTTTTTATTTTATTATATTCTGGCGTGATTGTAGTGATTCTTTGACGATCTTAGAATTAACTTGTTATAAAAAAAATTTTTGCCTTCATAGTGATACGCAAGTTGTAGACTGAAAAAATACCGTACATGGTTATGTCATCAGTCACATTTATTGATCCTCATGATTAGATAGACTAGAGAGATGCCGGATCATCAGTTGAGGTCGTCGTCCTTCTTCTCTGTCTTCTTCCGATCTATAAAATGGTTCCCAATTTGAGTGATTTGTGTGGGATGAATCCCAAAACATTGGATTTGGATTTGCCAACACAGTTTTTCCCGCAGTGCTTTTTTGCTGCGGCCTGCTACATGGGACCTTAGCCTTAAGTGGCTAAAATGAGTTGGATTGCTAAAGGGTTGAAATGTATATAAGGCATATGCCAGTAATGAAGGTAGAAGAGTTACTCCAGCATGCCACTTTAAAAAATAACTTTTAATTCAGAAGGTTAAAAATACATGAACATGGGACCCACACATATACAAAAAGGAGCTTACGCGTTCCGAGACTATACAATATGTCCCTTAGTTATAGCTATGACTAAGGGACATATCGTATAGTCCCAAAACGTGTAAGCTCCTTTTTGTACATGTGGGGGACCCATGTTCATGTATTTTTAACCTTTTTAATTAAAAGTTATTTTTTAAAGTGGCATGCTGGAGTAACTCTTCTACCTTCAGTCTCCTACATCCCGTGGCACAGTCTGGGACTTTCTCCGTGCAGCCTCCCATTGCTATTGAAGTCTACATCGGCTCAAAATTGCCTTTATATCGTTCCAGGTGGTAAGAGGTCCATTATCTTCTTTGTATATATGCCAGTAATATTTATTTGAGCCAAAAATTAAAAATCTACAATAAAAAAAATTTCAATTTTCCTATCAAAAGATTTCTATATCTTTCTTGCCCTGCCACAACCTGCATAAACTCAGTAAATCTATAAAATAAAAAGTTCTTATAATATTACTGAACTTTCTACATATCTACTTTATTTTTATTTAAAGCGTAATTGAATTTATATATCATGACTCAAGTACCAGTATCAAGTACTATGAACTAAGACTGCTGCGTCTTATGAAAAATACAGCCCAACAAAATGATTCTTAGACTTTAGCAAATATAATGATGAGAAGGTCCTGGGAGGATCTATTCTTCATCAAGATGCAACGACGAATTATTAAATGAAATGTAAATATCCTTTCAGCCTTGGGATCAATCAAAGCACAATCTTAATGAATAGAACATGAGTTGTTTCTTTTGTTCATCTGGAGGTATAACTAGATGTAATATAATATACGATAATGAGGGCAATGGATTGTCTCAGCTATGTCCCAAGTTTCATCATTATATCCAAGTAATACTGATTTCTGAGGCAAAGTCTTCAACTGACTGACTGTTAAACTGTGTCCTTTATTGCGAATGAATATATATCGTGGACATATATTTTATTGTCAACTTTGTTTTGTCTCCCATCACAGTCCTCAATAAGAACATGAACAAACCTGAGTTATTGCCCTCCCCAGATAAGTTTTTTATATTTACCTGCTTATTAGATGTTTACCTGTTTGGCTGGTGACAATTATTGACCATCTTTTCATTGATCTTTTCTTCTTTGACTGACAGGGATTAAACAGTTAACCTGTGGAGCATGTCAATCTCATAGGGAATGTCATCTCAGATTTCAGGTTATAGAAATACAGAGTACCTGAAAGATATGTTAATTTTATATGTCACACACTTTTGCATCACATAGAATATTAGATATTCACAGACTCTGTGCAGTGACCTTCAGTAGAGAAAGTGGGAATGGAATAAAGACAAAACATAGATATTAGCTTCTATACAAAACGGTTACAAATAATACAAAAAGAAATTAGAAATCCTTTTTATTGATTTTATAAATAATATAAAGATAGGCAGGGGGAGGGTGGGGGATGGTACATTGAGCATAGGGGTAGTTATAGATCAAACTGACAGGGATACGTCAAGAAAGGCAGTTATGGGAAGACAACAATATATTCCTAAAAGTAGTGGTAAAATGTGACTGGGTGGATCATATAAGTCATGGATTGCCTTGTCCTAAACAGGTGAACTAACTGAAACTATATAAATAACAGGATTAATTAGGGTTTCGGAGTACTCCAAAACAAAATAAACTGGCAGTTAAAACTATAAACTTTATTTCTAATATTAAAAATATAACTAGCCTGAGTGTATTATAATCAATATAACAATGCTGCACCAATAGCTATGGTTTAATGTCCTCCTACAGCTGCCCCAGTTTAATGTCACCCTCCAGCTGCTCTAGTTTCAACTGGGGCAACTGGAGAGCAGTGGCTGAGGGTAGAGCCTCAGTGGACCCCTTTTGGAGCAACTCATGGGTATCACAACGAAAAACAACCGAAATTGGGTGTTTTTTGATGAGACAGCCCTATTGGATTGATCTGTAATATAGTCAATTCTATACAAGTAGATACAACCTGTTCGGACATCGGAAAGTAAAGAGTAATTTGAAGTGAACATCTGCCTTGGATTCCTCTTTATCCTCTGCCTCCGTCTCATGATGCAGAGCATTTGCATTCCATTGCGGCTTTCCACCATAGATCAGGCCCAAATGAATGAGTCTAACCAAGTTGCAGCCTCTGATTCACCTGCAGAATCTGCAGCAAAATCAGCAACAGATTCTCTGTGTGAACAGGGCCTGATACTGTTAACAGTGCATTGAATACAACATTTTCAACATTATTGGAAGCTCAATATTGCTCAATGCAGAAACTGAATGAAACTCCACAGAGATATATATGTACACACACACACACACACACACACACACACACACACACACACATATATATATATGTGTGTTAAAAATGGACAGCAATTCAAAAGTGTGACATGTATGTATAAAATTTGCAAAGACTGGGCCTCGTAGGAAAGTTTTGTCTTGGCAACCCCACCCCCATACGACAGAGCACCCCCTTTCCTGGTCCCCACATTACAAAGTATAATGTCCTACAGTGACTGCTTAACACAATACTAAGTTACATAATGGCCCCTTTCAAAAGTGTTCACCACACTTCTTCCAAGAATTGGAAGCAAAGGTAGGGCCTGTTACTCCACCAGGTAATAGCCTATTTAGAAAAAAAAACAAAACAAAAAACGTTAGCAGGCACAATCAGGTCCCAGCAGCCAGTTGGGCACCCTCAGGAACTTGCCAGGTGCAAAATTACGCGCCGTATACGATTGTAACTCCCATTGAAATCAATGGGATCTTTCTGAGCACGCAAACTGCTGACACGCATATACGTGCCAGATTGCACGCCACTTTACACCGTGTGAATTCCCCCTTAGGGTGTAAAAGCCCTGGTTAAACACAATCATGACTTGACTTTGGGTAACCCCCCAGGTGCAGAGACTGCTTTTATAGTAGTCCCTGCACTAGAAGGGGTTCATCCCATCTGGGCCCCCATGTCTCAAAGAATTGTACTATAGGATCATGAATGCGCGGTCACTGGAATATCTGACGGATGTGCTTAATGGCGAGGAGGAGCAGTTTCATGCTATTTGGAATCTGTGGACGTGTTCTGGGCCACTCAGTCTTTGTGAGATGTTGCCTACTGGAATCTCCCGATTTTCCTTCACTGTTCTTACCCACTTGTTTTCTTGTCTCATTTTGTCTTTGTCTGTTGGTGTTGTCTTTTTCTTCTTGTATGTGTGGTATGTTCCTTCCTGATTTGATAGCCTGTCCTTGTTCTATTCTCACATTTGTATTGTTACCTTATTTGTGTGTTTTTGGATCGGTACTGGTTTATACGTCTTGTTGTATTCCTTTGTTAATAACATCTACTAAATACACATTTATTTATTTTTTTAAAGAAGGGGTTCATCATAGTCATAATTTGACCATATTAACACCTTTCAATGAGTCCTTGCACTTCAGGGGTTACCAATAGTAATGACTGTGGGTAACCACAGATTAGAGACTTTTGACTGTGATTAACCCATTATAGTGCAGTGGTTCTTTTGCTCTGAAGGAGTCCCTGCATGGGGGAAGGGCGTTGTCCATGGCCATGACCTTTGTAGAGCAATGAGCACTTCTTCAGTTTGATGTGCTCTTGCTCTTTGTAGGCTTATTTTTATGTCTATTTTTACATGTTCCATTAATTTTATTTTCAGAAAATAGGCCAAAAACTTGATGTTTTTTTTTAATCCTTAATTACACATTGTGATAAGCTGATGATAACCTGCATCTTCTATATTGTAAAAAAGATGCAGTTTGCTGACCAGTGAGTATTCACTCTGTTTGGCTGCTCAGCATCACAGTTAGACAGTGAAATTATTGGGAACCGGTAAATAATTTGGGCTGAGCTACAATACTCTACTATGAGAATGATACAGTTTCAGCATCAGAAGCAGTAGGGAACAGTTGATCAGTGGAGCGCCGGCTGTTGGATCCCCATCTGTCGAATATTGTTGGCCCATCCTTACTATAGATCACCAATATCAAAAGCCTTCTGAAGGCCAGAATTACCCTTTTAGGCCAGGCCCCATGTTGCAAAAACACAGCAGTTTGACTACGGCGGAACCGCCACTGCAAAAAAATCTGCTGCATTTTACAGTACCTACAAAGTGGATGGGATTCTGGCTAATCCTATGTACTCATTGCAAAAAAAAATCTGCAGTTGAAAAGTACCATGTCAATATGGGGCTTGCATTTTCCGATTAGGTATAATAGGGACAGAAAGTCTGCAGAAGAAAACTCAGCAGGGTTTTTTATACTGCAATTCACTATGAGGGCATCTATCTAAGTCTTATTTCTCATAATGACTTATTTTTCATGTCCTTTCACTGTGTCACATCCCTATGCACTTTACATCTGCGCTGTCTGCATATCCGGTTCATGCAACAGAAGTTACAAGTGTCTTGTCCACTTTGCAAAATTAACATTTTCCTCCCCTCCCCTTATATCTTTCAGATAGTATGCTGCCAGGGCATCTCTAAGGGTGCATTCACACTGAGTAAACGCTAGCTTATTTTGTAGAGTAAAATTACACTTGTAAATTTTGCTATCCCATTGACTTTAATGATATTTTTTTACAAGTGTAAAAATACGCCTGTAAAAAATACGCCTGTAAAAAATACGCCTGTAAAAATACGCCTGTAAAATGTAATTGAAGTCAATGGGATAGCAAAATTTACAAGTGTAATTTTACTCTACAAAATAAGCTAGCGTTTACTCAGTGTGAATGCACCCTTATATTGCATTGTTTTTGTTCTTAATATTTAGAATTTTACATTTTCATTGCTATCCTGATTCGGACACTATATATATATATATATATATATATATATATATATATATATATATATATATATATATATATCCTATTAATATTATAAATGTGAAAGTTTGTGAGTTTGTGGGTTTGTGTGTTTGGATGTTTGCATGTTCGGATGTTTGTTCCTCAATCACGGAAAAAACGCTTGACCGATTTGGCTGAAATTTTCCACAAACATAGTTAATACACCCGATTAAACAATAGGCTACTTTTCGTCACAATAGCGCACATACGTTGGTGCCAGGACCCCCACAAAACCCAAACTCACACCACCATCTCTGCAATCTCACACACTTTGGACCATAGCAAGCCACAAAATTCCTATTGCCCTCTACAGCCTAGCCCCTAACCCCACACAATCTCATATACATATACTTTACCACTTTGCCACTCATCTTAACGATACTCCAGGAGGCTCTCTTTAACGCTCCAGAGCAGCCATGTTTGCCGACCCCCACCGCTCTGACAATCCGCGACACCGCCCACCCTTGTCAATACCCCTAGGCGGTTTAATAAATGCAAAAAAAAAGTTTAAAAAAAGTAAAAAAAATATAAAAAATAAATTAAAAGGATAAAAAATTCAAATCACCCCCCTTTCCCTAGAACACATATAAAAGTAGTTAAAAACTGTGAAACATATACATGTTAGGTATCCCCACGTCCGAAATCGCCCGCTCTACAAAGCTATACAAATATTTTTCATGTTCGGTAAACGCCGTAGCGGGAAAAATGGTTAAAAGTTCCAAACCGCCATTTTTTCACTGTTTTGATTCTGATAAAAATTTGAATAAAAAGTGATCAAAGCAATAACATTTCCTAAAAATGGTAGAACTACAAAGTACACCCGGTCCCGCAAAAAAAGACGCCCTATACATCCCCGTACACGCACGTATAAAAAAGTTACGGCTGTCGGAATATGGCGACTTTTCAAAAAATAATTTTTTAACACAGTTTTGGATTTTTTTTAAGGGGTATAAAAGCATATAAATTTGGTATCTCCGGAATCGTAACGAAACACAGAATACAGGGGACATGTCATTTTGGTTGCACAGTGAACGCCGTAAAACCAAAGCCCGTAAGAAAGTCGCAGAAATGCATTTTTTCTTCAAAGCCACCCCATTCAGAATTTTTTCCCTGATTCCCAGTACATTATACAGAATAAATAATGCTGGCATCATGAAGAAAAATTTGTCCCGCAAAAATTAAGACCTCATATGGCTCTGGGAGCGGAGAAATAAAAACGTTATGGGGTTTAGAAGGAGGGGAGTCAAAAACGAAAATCAAAAAATGCCATCGGCGGGAAAGGGTTAACTTCAAACACTTCTGTCCCAAAGTCACTATGTACAGTTTCTCACAGCACCGTATAGCAGCTCAAATACAAAGTAACTTCAACACAAAAGTCTCATGTATTCTCTGAATTACAGCAAAAACAAGATACAAAGTTACATTTCATATCCCATACCTTATACACACTACGAAAACCTTACCTGCGCCTGTATATACCCACTTCTACAATCACCGCAGATGAAGTCGCGGGTACCAGCTAGTATGTATATATATATATATATATATATATATATATATATATATATATATATATATATATATGTAATTATTCTGTTCTTTTTGTAGAATATTAACAATAAAATATTGATTTGACATTTTTAAGTTATTCTTCTTGAATCAGAAACATTTTTAAACACACATACATAAAATGTCTTGAAATTTTACTAGATAAAAGTAAAATAACTGACTTCTACTACATAAAAGCACATGTATAATGTGAGCTGGTGAAATGAAGACTTTCTCTACATTGAACATTTGGTTAAAAACCTTTAAATACTTCTTTTATTCAGTGTCAATTTGACATTTTTATGCAACAAGAAGTAGGCAGCTTTTTCTAGAAATCTGACATTTTAAGACTACAGTCTTAGAGCTTGACCATGGGTTATGTAAGGATAGAATTTAGCTATATTTTTTATATTTCACCATTTATCAGCGCTATACTGAACATTTGACCACTAGATGGCAGTAGAGCATGATGCATTGGTCCAGGTTCAAAACTCATTGAAACCATATATATATGCTTGACTAGGTTGAGTTCGTCTTTTATTCAGATTAACTTTTTAGGAACATCTCTTTTGAGTCTTTCAAAACTATTTCATGTAAATGTGAAAAATATATCTGATTTTTTTTAAAAAATATTATAAGTGAATAGAAAGAATATTTTAGAACTGGAATGAACTTTTTAAAATATTTTCTTTTTTTATTAATAAAATGTTTTATTATAATTAATACCAATACCTAATGCCTACTACCACGATTCAGGGAAAGAAAGACCATGAATAATTAAATTTAATTAAATTTTACAGTTTGTCAAAATTATATAACTTTATAGCAATAATTCCTGGTTCCGAAATAGTCAGTCTTTGTCTTATAGAATACATAGCAATCCATTGTGGTATGATGTGTCCATTACTTTGGCCAGTAGCAAACCCTTGTTTGCTACATAAAACATGTCCTAATTAGAGATGACCACGCTAACTAAAATGGCAGCCACCATGTAAAAGCATGGAGATAACAGAGAATCACATGACCTTAGGACCTCAAATGGATTTTCCCATAATACTTTGCAGCCTTCACGACACACTATACCTAATCAGAGGGACTAAAGATCAGTGGTTACTAATGATTCATAGGCATGATAAAAAAGCCCAGACTAAAAGAGAAGAGAAGAGAAGAGATGAGATAAGAGAGATGGGGAACATGTTACACTCACACTAACATTGATTATTCTGGATCCTGGCGAAGTGTAGTCTCTGTCTGTGTAAGGAAAGACTGGAAAAGAAGACTTTTATCCACTTTAATGAGACAGAGTCACTCTGCCTGTTTTGTTTGTTACAAATCTCAAAATCTAAACCAAAGTATGTAACAGGAAGTGGATATGTGGACCAATTGTACCACCTACTGGAGGGGTCCTGGTATAGGTGGCTGTTGACCAGGTGGACCCTGGTAGGAGTCCCCAGATAGTACCTGCAGAGGGATAGGTGGTAAGAGGCTGAAGATCAGTTGTAGAAGGCAGATAAACAAGTTTGTAGACAAGCCAAAGAGTCAGGTGGGCAGTTCATGCTCAGTAGTCCACAAAAGACCGAGATCATACATGGGTAGATAGAAACACAGAATCAGAATCCAAAGCAGGCTCAAATAAAGAAGCTGAGATTTATAAATGATAATCCAAAAGCACATAGTACAGAAACTATGTAGAATCAGAAGCTGAACATTCAATGTTTCTTGGGCATGGTTCAGAGGGCTGAACAAACTAATATAGGTGGATGTTCTGTCCTCACATGAAGGCGAATGAAGGTGTAACTGATAGTAGTCATGTGACTTTTCTACCCTTGTATGCAAGCAGTGGAGCCAACTGAACTGGCAGGAGCTCAAGTTAGATGGAGTCAAACATAGACACGATGATATAAACCAACGTGGGTTTATTTGACCCAAAAACAGCGACAGGTGATAATCCAATTCTGTAATTGCTTTGGTATTATTGGTATTGATGCAGTCCTGTTGTCTTCCTGAGGCTAACTGCTGGTCAAAAACTGATGCCTTCACAATCCCAAGTATAAGCAAGTCCTGTCACACATCTATGAAGTACTAAAATGGTTGCACAAAGTGACACGGACCATGGCTGCCTAAAACCATGCCCAAGGAGAAAAACATAACAACAGTAGCAAGGGCAAGCAGCATGCAAATTCTGGCCAGCAGATGGCTGCAACAACAATGCATAGAAATAACATGAGAAGGAATTGGTAATACAGGACATTTAACTAACAAGTATTATGAGAACAGCACAGTAGAAGCCATCAGAGATTGGCCACTCACAAGTATAACTCATTATGCTTTATGGGCTGGACCAGGTATTACACAGAAAAGAACTCACAGCAATAGAGAATGTCAGAAAGTGCATAGTGGGAATTGGAATAAGCCTGTGACTGCATTTGTTAGAAAAGAATACACGACAATGGGCACAGACCATAGCAAAGTACATGTGACTATATGTTATGGTTCTGTGTATATATATAAATAATATTTTAAGCAACAGAATCTCTAGTCTGCAAGACACTGCAGCGAGGTCCACAGGCCCAATGGTGGGCGGCTGTATGTCTGAATAGTCCTCTACCAGTTAAACTGCACTGGCAGATAAGTGACGCGATACTTAATGTGAACAAGCTGCAAGAAAGCCCTGCCAGTTAACCTCACGGACAGGTGCACAGTACAGCTGAAACAGCAAGGCTGCCAAGGGTTAACAGTCACCCCAGGTCAGCAACTAAACATGCTCCTGCAACAGCCAGGAGAGTAAAGGAAGTTTTGACAGTTAAAGAGGCTATTAAAAAATTACATATGCGAAATAGAACTCCTTAAGGAGAATGCACCTTTGCAGGTGTATGGAGACTAACAAGCCATTTTGGCTTCACTGGGGGATTCTGGGGAATATGAAAATCTGTTTTGCAGGTTATAATTAGGAAAACAATGCCTCTGCTTGCTGCTTCTAGGATAGCCCTCTTAAACATCATGCATGGCTTTTTCATACAGCCTAATACAATGATGTGGGATTATTGCCAAATTAGTATATCTATTCCAAAAGGAATAAAAGGCGCTGTTTCGATCTTATTGGATCTCATCAGCACAGCATAGGGAAACTAGTTTGGCTAGGTGAGAGACTATAGACCAGGGTCAGGGACTCTAGTAGTGAGTTATGCACTTTTATGTCCATCACATAACCAACCATGGACTGTATATCACATAACCATGGACTGATTTTCATCCACTAGAAGTAAGCAATATGAATCATAGCAAGCATAGAACTGTAACGAATTGATACAAACATTTTATATTTTAAAGTCATAAAAACAATAACCTTTGTCTTATAATTAAAGGGATCCAATTATTCAAACACATTTTTTTCTCACAAACACATTGGAATAGCCTTAAGAAAGGCTATTCTTCTCCTACCTTTCATTGTCTTCTCCGAGTTGCCGTTCGCTTGAAATCCCAATTTTTATCGATATGCAAATGAGTTCTCTCGCAGCACTGGGGGCCGCCCTCGGTGCTCAAACAGCATTGGGGGCATCCCCAATGCTGCACGAGAACTCTCCAGCGACGCCTCCATCTTCTTCAGGAACGTCCTCTTCACGCGTCTTCTTCCAGTACAGGCGGTCAAACTTGTAGGCCTCGGACACAGCTGACTGCGCATACCCGCGGCTACAAGAAATATGGACGCTTACACAGGAAGTAAGCGGCCATTTTCTTGTGGCTTGTGGGCATGTGCAGTCGGCTCTGTCCGAGGCCTGAGGCCTACAAGTTTGACCGCCTGCGCCGGAAGAAGACGTGTGAAGAGGACGTTCCTGAAAAAGATGGAGGCGTCGCTGGAGAGATCTCTCGTAGCACTAAGGGGCCATCCCCCAGTGCTGTGAGAGAACTCATTTTCATACTGACAAAAACTGGGATTTCAAGTGAACGGTGGCGCGGAGAAGACATCGAAAAGTAGAAGAAGAATAGCCTTTCTTAAGGCTATTCCTACGTGTTAGTGAGAAAAAAATGTGTTTGAATGATAGGATCCTTTATATATTTGTCTGAAACTGGACATCCATTTTAACATGGTTAATGCTAAGACTTCACTTCAAGGCTGAAGCTCCACATTGCAGAAACACAGCTTTTTTTGTTGCTGTTTTAGCTGAGTTTTTTGAGCCAAAACCAGGAGTGAATTGAAAAGAAGAGAGAAGTATAAGATATATATTATCGATTCCTTTTGTAGCCATTCTTGGCTTTGGCTCAAAAAACGCAGCAAAACCTGTAACAAAAAAAGCTGCATTTCCGCAACGTGGGGCTTTAGCCTAAGGCCTCATTCACATCTGCGTCGGTAATCCGAGCATACTATCGAACGCGGCAAGCGGTGTGCAGTGAAAGCACACAGACACCATAGACTATAATGGAGTCCACACGGTCTCCGCACAAGTCATGCGGACAGGAAAGTAGATCGTGAAGTACTCTTCTGTTCGCATGTTCCATGCGGAGACTGTGCAAAAAGCGCACGGACCCCATTAGGGGTCGCTTGCCAATGCGTTTGGTATTCCGTTCAGGCGGGTCCTCATGCGCACTCCCCCGAACGGATTACTGACTCAGATGTGAACGATTCCTAAGATACAGTCCTATGAAAAAGTTTGGGCACCCCTATTAATCTTAATCATTTTTAGTTCTGAATATTTTGGTGTTTGCAACAGTCATTTCAGTTTGATATATCTAATAACTGATGGACACAGTAATATTTCAGGATTGAAATGAGGTTTATTGTACTAACAGACAATGTGCAATATGCATTAAACCAAAATTTGACCGGTGCAAAAGTATGGGCACCTCAACAGAAAAGTGACATTAATATTTAGTAGATCCTCCTTTTGCAAAGATAACAGCCTCTAGTCGCTTCCTGTAGCTTTTAATCAGTTCCTGGATCCTGGATAAAGGTATTTTGGACCATTCTTCTATACAAAACAATTCAAGTTCAGTTCAGTTTGATGGTCGTCGAGCATGGACAGCCCGCTCTCAAATGATCTGAAAACAAAGATTGTTCAACATAGTTGTTCAGAGGAAGGATACAAAAAGTTGTCTCAGAGATTTAACCTGTTAGTTTTCACTGTGAGGAACATAGTAAGGAAATGGAAGACCATAGGGACAGTTCTTGTTAAGCCCAGAAGTGGCAGGCCAAGAAAAATATCAGAAAGGCAGAGAAGAATGTTGAGAACAGTCAAGGACAATCCACAGACCATATCCTAAGAGCTGCAGCATCATCTTGCTGCAGATGGTGTCACTGTGCATCGGTCAACAATACAGCGTACTTTGCACAAGGAGAAGCTGTATGGGAGAGTAATGAGAAAGAAGCCGTTTCTGCAAGCATGCCACAAACAGAGTCGCCTGAGGTATGCAAAAGCACATTTGGATAACCCAGCTTCATTTTGGAAAAAGGTCCTGTGGACTGATGAAACAAAGATTGAGTTGTTTGGTTATACAAAAAGGCATTATGCATGACGTCCAAAAAAAAACTGCATTCCAAGAAAAACACTTGCTACCCACTGTAAAATTTGGTGGAGGTTCCATTATGCTTTGGGGCTGTGTGGCCAATGCCGGCACCGGGAATCTTGTTAAAGTTGAGGGTCGCACGGATTCCACTCAGTATCAGCAGATTCTTGAGAATAATGTTCAAGAATCAGTGACGAAGTTGAAGTTACGCCGGGGATGGATATTTCAGCAAGAGAATGATCCAAAACACCGCTCCAAATCGACTCAGGCATTCATGCAGAGGAGCAATTACAATGTTCTGGAATGGCCATCCCAGTCCCCAGACCTGAATATCATTGAACATCTGTGGGATGATTTGAGAGCGGGCTGTCCATGCTCGGCAACCATCAAACTTAACTGAACTTGAATTGTTTTGTAAAGAGGAATGGTCCAAAATACCTTCATCCAGGATCCAGGAACTGATTAAAAGCTACAGGAAGCGACTAGAGGCTGTTATCTTTGCAAAAGGAGGATCTACTAAATATTAATATCACTTTTCTGTTGAGGTGCCCATACTTTTGCACCGGTCAAATTTTGGTTTAATGCATATTACACATTTTCTGTTAGTACAATAAACCTCATTTCAATCCTGAAATATTACTGTGTCCATCAGTTATTAGATATATCAAACTCAAATGGCTGTTGCAAAAACCAAAATATTTAGAACTAAAAATGATTAAGATTAATAGGGGTGCCCAAACTTTTTCATAGGACTGTACATCACATCTTGTAGGTTAAGGCCATGTGCTGTGGAAACTTAGGAAATGCAGATGCATTTTTTCCATCATCCCATATAAATCTGTGGGGGAAAAAACACCATTTACACAACTAAAATGAGCATGTTTTTCAAAATCGCACGGCAGTGTGTTTTTCACAGCAATCTCTGCAATGTGTAACCTTGACCTAAACCACAGTTTACCTGTCTGCAGATAATCATCAAGTTAATATGAATTGTTTAGCCTGGCATGCTAGTGTATTAAAGTAGATAAAGGGACAATATTCTCTTTAGAGCCTGGACTCCTTTTCATGTTTTAGAAGTTCCTAACCTGCTAATGACAGTTTATCTATACACAGCCAGCATTCCACTTTCTGCATTATTTCCAGCCATATCCAAAAAATGAGAATGGAAATTAATTTTAAGTGAAGAATTTCATGCATTTATCTCTCTCTGTAAATGGCCAGGTTGATAGGCAGCATTCAGCTTCAGTGTATCCCTACTGCATTCTCTTATCTCTAAAGAACAAAAATAATTATCCATAATGTGGAAGGAGCACACCTATGTAATTAGCAAAAAAGTAATTAACAACTTTCATTGAAGTGCTGGGAGCAGGAATAAGATTATATACCATGACTCTGTCAATAGCTAATGAAGTTGTTAGTAAGAACGGAAATGTTATTTATGATCTCGCTACTTCAGTAAATGCTCTTAATTATGCTCCTACTTATCTACCATGCCTCTTCCTTCTACTGCCTGCTCTTTTTCTAGGGCAATGCTACTGAAGTTGTTCATATTGACAGTTACATCCTGAAGCCTACATTGTATTCATAGACATAGGTTACATTACTGAATGAATGCTATAGAATATACAGCATAGAATGTATTGCTAGCACCATAATTTCTTAAGACTGATCACAATACAACTTTGAGTGCTTTTGCTATAAAAACATGTTTGCTATATTTCTTTTGAATGTTGTTGTACTGGCCTTGATTTTCAATTGGCATTCAGATCACAAGGTTCTAAATCATATGTAGCAATGTATGTATATATATACACATATACAGCACTAGCAGGAGGACCCCGCTTCGCACGGGTATGTTTAATTTTTTGTTTCTGTAGTGGCCCCATAAGAATTGTCCACTTCTGCACTGGTATATTTTGTATATCGTTTGTGTGTGTCCATAAGCATCATGTGATCATGTGTATGTCATTTCGGATATCAGTGAAAAACCTGTGATCGGTTGTTATGGAGACCTGAGGTAAAGCTGCGTGTATGTGACCTTGTGTAACAGTGTCCTCCACAGCGCCATGCCCCTTAAAGCTGACATAAAGTAGTGAAGAAAAATGGCTGGGTTGCTAAGAAACCTGGAGTAAAACTCTAATATGTGGTACTCTGTGCAGAGCCGTGTATTTAATCCTCCGGCATGTGGTATTGTGTGCTGACGCACATATCTATTCCACTGGCATGTGCTACTGTGTGGAGTGGTGCGTATCTAATCCTCTAGGGTGTGGTACTGTGTGGTATTGTGTGCATTGGTGCATATCTAATCCTCTGGCGAGTGGTATTCTGTGCAGTGGTGCGTATCCAATCCTTCGGCATGTGGTATAGTGTGCAGTGGTGTATATCTAATCCTCTAGCATGTGGATTTGTGTGAAGATGCGTGTATCTAATCCTTTTGCGCTTGGTACTGTGTGCATATGTGCATATCTAATCCTCCGGCTTGTGGTACTGTGTGCAGACATGCATATTTAATCCTCCGGCGTGTGGTACTGTGTGCTGACTTCTGTATCTAATCATCCAGCATGTGGTACTGTGTGCAGACGCACGTATCTAATCCTCTGGTATTGTGTAAAAACGTGCGGATCTAATCCTCCGGCATGTGGAACTATGTGCAGATGTGCGTATCTAATGCAACGGCATGTGTAACTTTGTATAGGTGCACATATCTAATCTTCTGGTGTGTGGAAATGTGTGCATATGTGCGTATCTAATCCTCTGGCATTTGGTACTATGTGCTGACTTGTGTATCTAATCCTCCAGCATGTGGTACTGTGTGCTGACCTGTGTATCTAATCCTCCAGTGTGTGGTACTTTGTGCAGATGCTCATATCTAATGCACTTATCTAATCCCGTAGCATGTGTAACTGTGTGCATTGGCGTGTATCCAATCCTCCAGTTTGTGTTATTGTGTGCAGTGGTGCATATCTAATCCTGCGGCATGTGGAACTGTGTGCCGACGTGCATATCTAATCCTCTGGAATGTGGAACTGTGTGCAGATGCATGTATCTAATCCTCTGGCATGTGATATTGTGTGCTGACCTGTGTATCTAATCCTCTGGTGTGTGGTATTGTGTTAAGACGTGCGTATTTAATCCTCCGGTATATGGTACTGTGTGAAGATGCGCGTATCTAATCCCCTGGCTTGTGATACTGTGTGCTGACCTGTGTATCTAATCCTCTGGCGTATGGTACTTTGTGCAGACGCACGTATTTAATCCTCTGACATGTGGAACTGTGGGCAGATGTGTATATCTAATCCTTTGACATGTGGAACTGTGTGCCGACGTGCATATCTAATCCTCTGGAATGTGGAACTGTGTGCAGATGCATGTATCTAATCATCTGGCATGTGATACTGTGTGCTGACCTGTGTATCTAATCCTCTGGCGTGTAGTACTTTGTGCAGACGCGCGTATCTAAGCCTCTGGCATTTGGAACTGTGTGTAGATGCCAGAGGATTAGATACGTGCGTCTGTACACAGTTCCACATGCCAGAGGATTAGATACGCACGTCTGCACACAGTTCCACATGCTAAAGGACTAGATACATGCATCTGCACACAGTACCACATGCCAGAGGATTAGATACGCACGTCTGCACACAGTTCCACATGCTAAAGGACTAGATACATGCATCTGCACACAGTACCACATGCCAGAGGATTAGATATGCACGTCTTCACACAGTACCGCACGCCGGAGGATTATGTACGCACGTCTGCACACAGTACCACATGCCGGAGAATTAGATACGCATGTCTTAACACAATACCACACGCCAGAGGATTAGATATGCAAGTCTGCCCACAGTTCCACACACCGTAGGATTAGATATGCGCGTCTGCACACAATACCACACACCGGAGGATTGGATACGCACCAATGCAAACAGTTACACATGCCACAGGATTAGATATGCGCATCTACACACAATTCCATGTGCCAGAGGATTAGATACGCGAGTCTTTACACAGTTCCACACGGCAGATGATTAGATACGTGCGCCTATACACAGTTCTACATGCCGCAGGATTAGATACGCATGTTTTTGCACAGTTCCACACGCCGGTGTTATGGTTATGCCTATATATATATATATATAAATTATAATGCAACTGACGGTAGAACCCTTTAAACTGAACTAGTAGCTGCAGTCGAGGTCCACAGGCCCAGAGGGCAGCCGTTTGTCTGAACAAGGCCCTAATCACGACTACCAGTTAGCTGCACTGGACAGTCAGGGTTTGTAGGATACAGTTTGAACAGACAGCAAACAAACATACACCAGTTAATTGCACTGGAAAGCTGAGTCTGTGATTCAGTGTGAACAGACTGCAAGCAAACATACACCAGTTAATTGCACTGGATAAAACCCACCTGTGAGTAGATGCTACAGGTGCCGGCTGCCAGAGGTTAAAGTCACTCCTGGTCATCAACACAAAACAGGGGTTAGTGGCTCACAGACCCCTAGTATACAGAACTGACAGGGAAAGAGGGCCGGAGCACAGGCTAACTAAAGACCAAACCTGCTGACAGTGCCAGCTGACAGCTGGAACAGAGATCATGGTTCCAAGACTTAGTGTAGAGCTGCCAGTTCAGGAGTATTTACAGGTCCTAATAACAGTGGCACCTAGCCTTGAACTACTGTCATGAACAAATTCAGTCAAAGTGTGAGCGCCGGGCGGTGGCACACACAAACTATATAAAGGGAAGACCCCGCCCAGAAGGGCGGTGCCCATGACCTCACCGATCATGCTCAGCATAGCCAAAATGGGACTTAACTTCCGAGCAGCTCCAAAATGTCTGAGCATGCTCAGTAGGGAGAAAACGGGACATATACTCCAGTCGCCTAACTGCATGAGGCCAAGGGCGAGACCCAATCCTAACAGCCGGAGGATTAGATACACATGTCTTTACACAATATCACACAATGAAGGATTAGATATGTGCCACTGCACACAATACCACATGGCGGAGGTTTACATACACGCTACTGCACACAATACCACACCGGAAGGGTTAGATACACGTGTCTGCACACAGTACCACATGCCAGAGGATTAGATACACACGTCTGCACACAGTTTCACAATCCGGAGGATTAGATACGTGCATCTATTCACAGTTACACATGCCGCAGCATTAGATACGCACGTCTGCGCATAGTTCCGCATGCCAGAGGATTAGATATGCACGTCTTTACACAATAGCGGAGGATTAGATATGCGCGTCTGCACACAGTACCACATGCTGGAGGATTAGATACACTATACAAGTTAGTACACATAACGTTGCACAAAAATATAGGGCAATACTGGGTAGTACTATTAAATAAACCACATTTGGCCAACAGGCCAAACTACCACATAAAAGACAGGATAGTTATAAAAATATATAAATTTTATTTAGAAAAATACATAAATAATAATAATAGATTAGAGGTAAACAATGCACCAGCTATGGATGCAATGACATACATACAACTAGGCTTTCATAAGGAAATATGCTTTACATTTTCAGTCAATACAATATTCAATGAAAAGAGTTCCTCACCCCATAAGAATGGGCATCATTAGCTATATACAGATGGATAAAGATCCAAGTCACTAGCAATTCTTACTAGAGAGCCAATACATTTACATTTGATATTGCAGACAAGAGAGGACATATGAGCAACATTGAACTTTTACCTGTAAGTATGTCATGCATCAGAACGCGCCCCGACGCGCGTTTCACCACGCAAGTGGCTTCGTCAGGGGGAAGTGGACTTCCCCCTGACGAAGCCACTTGCGTGGTGAAACGCGCGTCGGGGCGCGTTCTGATGCATGACATACTTACAGGTAAAAGTTCAATGTTGCTCATATGTCCTCTCTTGTCTGCAATATCAAATGTAAATGTATTGGCTCTCTAGTAAGAATTGCTAGTGACTTGGATCTTTATCCATCTGTATATAGCTAATGATGCCCATTCTTATGGGGTGAGGAACTCTTTTCATTGAATATTGTATTGACTGAAAATGTAAAGCATATTTCCTTATGAAAGCCTAGTTGTATGTATGTCATTGCATCCATAGCTGGTGCATTGTTTACCTCTAATCTATTATTATTATTTATGTATTTTTCTAAATAAAATTTATATATTTTTATAACTATCCTGTCTTTTATGTGGTAGTTTGGCCTGTTGGCCAAATGTGGTTTAAGTTAGTACACAGTACCACACGCCGGAGGATTAAATACACATGTCTGCACACAGTACCACAAGCCGGAGGATTAGATATGCGCATATGCACACAGTATCAAGCGCCAGAGGATTAGATACATGTGTCTTCACACAAATCCACAAATCCACACGCCAGAGGATTAGCTATGCACCACTGCACACAATACCACATGCCGGAGGATTGGATATGTGCCACTTCACACACTACCACTCGCCAGAGGATTAGATACGCCCACTGCACATAGTACCACAAGCTAGAGGATTAAATACACACCACTCCACACAGTAGTGCATGCCAGTGGAATAGATACATGCGTCAGCACACAGTACCGCACACCATAGGATTAGATACATGGCTCTGCACAGAGTACCACATATTAGAATTTTAGTCCAGGTGTCCATAGCAACCTAGCCATTTTTCTTCACTACTTTATGTCAGCCTTAAACGGGCATGGCGTGGGTGGATGACACTTTTACACAAGGTCACATACACACAGCTTTACAATAGGTCTCCATAACAACCAATTGCAGGTTTTTCACTGATATTCGAAATGAGATACACATGATCACATGACACTTGTGGACACACAAACAATAAACAAAATACACCAGTGCAAAACTGGACAATTCTTATGGGGCCACTACAGAAACAAAAAATTAAATATACCTGTGTTAAGCCGGGTCCTCCTGCTAGTTATTGTATAAAAGACTAAACAATGTGCTTTCCACTTCTCTGGAATGCTCTACCCTGGACAATCAGATTAACTCCCAATTTTTACAGTTTCAAACGCAAACTAAAGACGCATCTTTTCAGACAAGCCTATCACAATGTCTAACGTAAACCCTTAACCCTCCTCTGTCCTCGCTCCCACATTTCCCCACATGATATGATGTCATCTCATGCTAACTCCATAGGTCCAAGCTCCATCCACATGTTAAAGGACACGACTGTCGACAGCTCATAAAGTCTTATGTTTATACAATGACAGTCACCTCTATTACAAAAGGGTCTGACCTCTGCATAAGCAATACCGCCCCTGCTACCTCTTGTGTCACCTCCTCTACCTCATAGATTATAAGCTCTTGTGAGCAGGGCCCTCAGTCCCATTGTGTGAAATGATTTACTTTGTAATGTATCTTTCTGTCTGTATTTGAACCCTACAAATTGTACAGCGCTGCGGAATATGTTGGCGCTATATAAATACAATTTATTATTATTATTATCATTATTATTATATATACACAAATCTAAATCACATTAATGGGACATACTAGGCAAAATAAAACTTTTTTAGGGTATGTTAGTGCTATTAATGGGTTAATAATTGCACCAAAATACCTTTAGCAGTGTTTTTAGTGAATTCTGTTTTTCTCTGGAAGCTCCTGGCATCCTCCGCATTAGTTTACTTGGATAGCTTCCTGCTATCTTAGCCTATAACTCCCAGGATCCCCTTCTCACTCACTCTTTCACACCTCCTCCCTGTTTCCCTAGTTATGCTGTGGACTACTAGCCCTATCTATCTACCTACTCTACCTTCTCTTTTTTATATTGAGGAAAATGTAAGCAAAGTACTGCAATTTTTTTTAAATTTTTTAAAATAGTTTTCCCTTTCCATTATAATAATTTTCACGTAAGTGACAATCTGTGATGTGGTTCTAACGGTTCAGGATCGGACCCTATTATATATCAAACAAAACTAGAACAGACAAAAGGTCCCTATAGATGAATCCCTATGTGGGAAAAATAAAACTTAACATTTATTATAAATAACTATTAAAAAATGTCCCAGAACTATACGAGAAAAGTGGTGCTTGTGTGAAAAAACAATAAAAATAGTCAATAGACTATATATCAGACATGACCCACATAAATGCTATGGGATAAAACACCCTCTAGGAAGACTCATAGATAGAAAGTTTGTTTGAGGCTCCTCACAATGGTGGAATCTGGACAAAAAAAAAATCAACTGCATATGAGATATCTACCAACAAAGGGGTTGGGTTACTGATGTAAAACAACCCACTTAATGAGAGGGAACTAAACAAGTAAATTTAGATAACTCAACCCAATAGAGGGTCTACCCCTTACACAAGGTGAACACTCAAAAATAAGAGTGTCACCAAAAGCAAATTCAAAGTAGAAAAGGGTCAGACCCTAAGGGGAGATTACTAATGGTGCCCTGTCTAATAAAAGTGCAAAAAAATGTTCCAACGTGTTTCCCCCCGCCTAAAGGTTCATCAGGGCACAGTGAGGCAGAGTGTACTGCTCTGATGGAGTTTCAGAACAGCACTAACCAGCACTGAACCTCCATCAGAGCAGTACACTCTGCCTACTGAAGCAGAGTGGGTATCCCTCATCACAAGTGTGAGACTAGCCACTACAGTGGAATTCCCAACTACAACTGCATGTGTTACCAGTTACCCCAGTAAAGTTCATCTTGGCATAAGTGCACACCTGCCTCCTGAGTCATTCGTGCGCTTACCATCAGGACCTTCCAAACACCACCACATGGCTCAGGGTAAGAGAGGACCCCTCTTCAATTGGAAGCACAGGTGATAAAACTACCACCACCATCAGGTACATTGCAGGCCTGGGAGGTGGGTCTGAAAGAGCCTTTGGCTTCCTGCCACATCACTGCCTGAACTACTACTCCCATATTCCAGTTTCTTTCATTGGTTTGCTGTACTATGGCTGATCATGTGTATCACTACTATGTTTTGTATGTTACTGCATTTATACCAATACAGTCCTTGTGTTATTATATTAGTGTCTTTGTTATCTCTGCACTATGATGTTACCATGCTGATTACCCCTCTGGTGATATATCACTGCTTTAAGAGGACCTTTCACTATCTCCACCAACTCTAGTTCTTTACATGATCAATAGGTGGCACTCCACTGATTCTGGAGCAGCTAAATTTTCTTTCTAGTCCCTACAATTCTGAAGTAATCATTAAACTCTGTACTGTCAGGTGAGCAGTGTCAGACAGGAGCAGAGAGCATGAGATCTGACAGTAGAGAGCATTACTATAGTGAAGGTAACAGAAAAGATTGCTCAGGAATGGTAAGGGCTGTTGAGAATTTACAACCATTCTGGAATCAATGGTGTATCACCTTATTAATGAATACAGAGAATTGGAGTTGGTGTTATGGTTCTGTGTGCAAATACAAAAATAATCATAAACGCAACAGAACCGCTAAGCCGCAGAGCACTGCGGCGAGGTCCACAAACCCAGATGGGCGGCCGTGTGCCAGTACCAGGCAGCAGTGTGTCTGAACAGGGAGTAAAGTAAATGCACCAGTTCACTTCACTGGATGAATGCGTCAGGGCTGCAGCAGTGTGAACGGGGCTGCGGCAAGGTTGTACCAGTTGACTGCACTGGGCAACCGTGTTACACAATGGAGATTTACTCCAGTTATCCTCACTGGGTAAATAGCTTTCTGCAGCTTCAGAGATTAACAGGCTGCAATCAAGTTTCACACCAGTTCACTGCACTGGTAAATAGTTTTGTGCAGCTTCAGGTGGACCAGCTGCAACAAGACTGCCAGGGGTTAACGTTACCCCTAACAGCAACACAAATGGCTCCACACAGCTTGGAGCTATAACACACACAGACAGGGACAGATAGCCTAGCTAAAGAGACCAAGCCTGCTGCCAGTCCACCGGCTGGTACAGAGTCCACTGCACCAAGCCGTAGTGTGGAGCTGTCAGTACATTCAGGACTTATAGGTCTTGCTAACAGCACTAGATGGAACCTGCCTAGCTACTGGAAGCAGCCTGGAGCTCCTGTCATACCCTCCTGTCTTACGTGTTTTTTAGATAAAGTGTGAGCACCGGGCGGGCGTCGGCTTACACCTTTTAAAGGCTAATCCCCGCCCAACAGGGGCGGTGGCATAACATCACCGAACATGCCCAGTAAGGCCGAACTGGGACTTAGCCTCAGAGTGGACCCAGAATGCCTGAGCATGCTCAGTGGGGAGAGAGCGGCACTTAGCCTCTGAGCGGCTCCAAAATGCCTGAGCATGCTCAGTGGGCCGAAAACTGGACTTAGACTCCAGACACCCTATTACACAACGCCGAGGGCAAGGTTTGGATTGGCCCGCAGGTGGCGCTGTGCGCTGTGATGGAACCCTTCGAGACCCGATCCTAACATTACCCCCCCTCCTAGCGCCCCCCCCTTCAAAAGCCGCAACAACGTCTGGTGCGTCAATGTTTTTAGTGCGCACCCCAGACCGAACCATGGGCTTAAGAGAGGGATCAGGACGGCAGTGAACGTTAGCCCCTTCCTTAGTCACGGGCCTATTACGGGCACAGGTTGCACATGCCCGCACAAATCTCCTGGCATCACGAGCCATTCCAGGCCAAAAACAAGACTTGCCCACGAGTTTCTGTGTTCCCCTGCCACTCAGATTCTCCCCAGTGTGTGAGATGTGCGCCCAGGCGAGCATCTCCTGACGCCTATGGGTGGGTACACAGGTCCCGTCAGGTGGTGGACCTGTCTTATCAGGAGTCATGGATTGGGGGGCGACTTCCCCCGATTGTAACAAACAATGGTGATGACAGTATTCATTCCAGGATAATATTTCTCCCTTGCCCCAGTTAATCCATGGAGAGTGTTGATGAAGCCACGGGAGTCCCAGGATGAGATTGTCCGTACCCTCATGTAAGACCAGGAAAGAGATGGTCTCCTCATGGCCGGAGGGGAGTGTCATACTTAGTGGTAACGTTTGTTGTGTGATCTCCACAGGCAGGGTGGAGCCATTTATGACCTGCACTTTAATGGTATGTGGCAGAGACACCAAGGGAATGCCCTTCTCGCGTGCAAATTTGGACGACATGAAAACCCCGTCTGCCCCGGAGTCTATGCATGCCTTAGCTAATACTGCATGGGCACCCCTCACTAGGTGTACATTGAAAACCAGTTTGGTGGGAGGTGTATGCATAGCTAGTGATCCCCCACCTACGGATACCAGCGGTTGGGGTTTTTCCAATTTTTTAGGGCAGTGAGGGGAGAGATGCCCTGGCTGCTGGCATGAGAAACATATATACTCGCGCCTCTGGTGCCGGGAGGTGGTTGTGGTGCGAGAAATGTCCATGGGCTCAGGGGCATCATTTGCTGGCTGCGCAGGAGAACTGGAGGGGGAGAATGCGGGAGCTAGTCGGATCCGGGACCGGCTGGCCGCTATCTCCAGTTCCCGTGCGCCGTGTCGCACATCAATGCGAGTGGCCAAGGCAATTAGAGCCTCTAAAGTTTTTGGGACCTCACGGGTTGCCAATGCATCTTTGACGTGGGAAGCCAAGCCTCTCCAGAACACTGGCACCAAAGCCTTATCCGGCCAATCAATTTCGGATGCCAGAGTTCTAAACTGCACGGCATAAGCACTGACAGTGCCCGAACCCTGCCTTAGGTCTAGTAGGTGCAGGGACGAGTCAAAAGTAACCCGCGGACCCAAAAAAAACTTGCTTCAGGGAAGCCAGGAAGGTTGTGGCGAGAGTGGTGACAGGATCCTCCCGCTCCCACAATGGCGTAGCCCACTCTAGTGCCCGACCTGCTAGGAGAGAGATTATAAACCCCACCTTACTTTTCTCCGTGGGGAATGTGGCCGCTTGTACCTCAAAATATATAGTGCATTGGCTTATAAACCCCCTACATTCCTTAGGTTCCCCTGAAAATTTATTGGGGAGGGCCAGGCGGAGGGTTGCCCCAGCAGCTGATGGAATTTGAGCAAGGGCTTGTGCTAGCACTTGTGCGGTAAGGGCGGCGTCCTCATTAGCTGGCGGTCGCTGCTCCAGTGATTGCAGACGAGCCTCCATCTGTTGCACGTAGCGGTGCAACTGTGCCTGTTCAGACATGTTCGGCAAGACCTTGGCTCACACTTATGTTATGGTTCTGTGTGCAAATACAAAAATAATAATAAACGCAACAGAACCGCTAAGCCGCAGAGCACTGTGGCGAGGTCTGCAGACCCAGATGGGCGGCCGTGTGCCAGTACCAGGCAGCAGTGTGTCTGAACAGGGAGTAAAGTAAATGCACCAGTTCACTTCACTGGATGAATGCGTCAGGGCTGCAGCAGTGTGAACGGGGCTGCGGCAAGGTTGTACCAGTTGACTGCACTGGGCAACCGTGTTACACAATGGAGATTTACTCCAGTTATCCTCACTGGGTAAATAGCTTTTTGCAGCTTCAGAGATTAACAGGCTGCAATCAAGTTTACACCAGTTCACTGCACTGGTAAATAGTTTTGTGCAGCTTCAGGTGGACCAGCTGCAACAAGACTGCCAGGGGTTAACGTTACCCCTAACAGCAACACAAATGGCTCCACACAGCTTGGAGCTATAACACACACAGACAGGGACAGATAGCCTAGCTAAAGAGACCAAGCCTGCTGCCAGTCCACTGGCTGGTACAGAGTCCACTGCACCAAGCCGTAGTGTGGAGCTGTCAATACATTCAGGACTTATAGGTCTTGCTAACAGCACTAGATGGAACCTGCCTAGCTACTGGAAGCAGCCTGGAGCTCCTGTCATACCCTCCTGTCTTACGTGTTTTTTAGATAAAGTGTGAGCACCGGGCGGGCGTCGGCTCACACCTTTTAAAGGCTAATCCCCGCCCAACAGGGGCGGTGGCATAACATCACCGAACATGCCCAGTAAGGCCGAACTGGGACTTAGCCTCAGAGTGGACCCAGAATGCCTGAGCATGCTCAGTGGGGAGAGAGCGGCACTTAGCCTCTGAGCAGCTCCAAAATGCCTGAGCATGCTCAGTGGGCCGAAAACTGGACTTAGACTCCAGACATCCTATTACACAACGCCGAGGGCAAGGTTTGGATTGGCCCGCAGGTGGCGCTGTGCGCCGTGATGGAACCCTGCGAGACCCGATCCTAACAGTTGGTAGTGGTGAAAGGTCCTCTTTCAGTCTGATTGACTTTGTATGATGAGTTTGTATTAAGGAAAATGTTTGTTTTTGTACCGTGTTAGCCAGTGGGTGGGAAATATAAAAAAACAAAAAACTTGCGAGTCTTCTGTAGTTTTTTCAGTAGTAGTTTTTTAATGGATAACTAATAATGATGGTAGATTACAACGTTTCAAAGTTCTCGGCTTCTTCTTCAGGTATATCTAAAAACAATTTCTGAAGGATGCATATTTATGTACAGGAAGGACACATAGGAATAGAATTCTAGGAGGGAGGGTGGAAGAAGGTTATTGGTTATACAACTAAACAACTAAACAATTCATCAGTTTGTAATGTTCTTATCAGTTCAGAGAATGCCTTTTATGGCTGTTTCAGTTCAGTGATTTCTGTAGGATGCCATGAACCCATGTGAGAGATTCATCCCTTTCTCGAGCGTATTAAGCAAGGTCATCAGCTTGTACTCATAAATCCATCTCTCTTTCCTGGATTTAAAATTCCCTCTTAAAACCAACATTTTCATGTCATTGGTGACATTATGATCTTCACTGCTGAAATGTTTTGACGCGGGAAGGTCTATTCTTTGTTCTCTAATTGTATGGCGATGTTAATTAATTCTCATTCTGAGTTTCTGTCCGGTCTCTCCAACATACAAATTTTCAGTGGAACATTTGGTGCATATTATTAAATACACTACATTAGGCGTGTTACTGGTGAAGGTACCCGGGATTTTATATTCCCTGTTAGAATTTGGTATCTCTATCTTGTCGGTGGTCAGTATGTGAGGGCAAGTTTTGCACCTTTTCTGTCTGCATGGAAATGTTCCTGTGTTAGTTGGAGGTGACAGTGAGCTGCTAACAACCATATTCCTGAGGTTTGGTGGCTGTCTATAGCACAGGAGAGGGAGGTCTGGAAATATGGATTTTAGACGGTGGTCTTTTTGCAGTAGTGGATGTAATTTGCATGTGATTCCTCTAAGCATCTCCAGGTGTGGGTTATATGTGACGACCAGGGGCACCCAATTGTTCTCCTGTTTGGTATTGTATTTTAATAACTCTGATCTTGGTATTCTGGTGGCCCTGGTGATCTGGTTTTCAATAGTTCTTGGATGGTAACCCTGCCTCAAGAATGTGAGTTTGAGGCCCCCTAGATGTTTGCCTCTATCTGCAGGGTCTGAACATATACGATGGTATCTGATGGCCTGGCTGTAGACAATGGAGTTCTTTATGTGTTTATGATGAAAACTATCCCATCTTAGGTAGGTTGGGCGGTCAATTGGTTTCTGATACAGTGATGTTTCAATTTTGTTGTCCTGTATCTTGATGACTGTCTAGGAAGTTTATTTCAGTGAAGGAGTAATTGAGCGTCAGGTTGATGGTGGGATGGAACTGGTTGATTTGAATTGATTTTGTATTAGTGAACAATACACTATTCGTCTATCAAATATGTGCCAAACAGACCAGAGCCTCACCTTATTTCATAGTCAAGAGCATTTAAAGGAAAGTCTTATTGACTGATGACAACATCAAGGAAACATTTAAATGGCTTACTCTACATGAAAATATATTTATTGTTCTGTACATTATGTATAATACTTTTACTGAAACTTTCTAGAATTACTGAAGAAATTTGGTCTTTTAAATGTACTTTTGATTATTACATTGTTGCTTTATATACATTTATAATACAGGTCTTTGGCAGAATAAAAATGTTTTTTTTTTTACATTAAAGCCACACAGAAATATCAGATGCCATGGTGACGATTGCGAAATGGTTTTCCGCATTTTACATTTGGACACTGATAAATATATGTCTCAGCTAAGTTATACCCCCATCACACCTGCCATATCCCTGATGGACGACAGAATTCTAACGTGTTTTAGGTAACATTTATAACGTTAGGAAAGTTAAAAAAAGGTTACGTGAAAAAGAAAAGACACTGTAATGTCTCTACCTGTTCGGGTCTGTTTATTATTGTTTATTTATTTGCCCCTGGCAATAGAGCGGACCTGCCGGTGCTCAGATCGTATCACCGCTCTATGCTGACAAATAGTTTTTACTGCTGAAGACATTTTTTAGCCCCTGATGAATCTTTTAAATAAGAGGAAACGCGTAGGTATTCTCTTGGTTTATACCTAAGTTCTTTAGTTGGTGTTATTACTGATACTCACAGTAAGGTTGCTTGTAGGACTTTAGTGGTGGTTGTGTGTGACCCTCTGCCTCTTCCATAGGCATGGCATTAGGCCAGTAACCTCGGAGGAAGGAGGGGACACAGCTACTTTTGGGCTAATACACTGTCCTATACATTTGATTATATGGCAACCAAGTAGCACTAACACCCCAGTCTGCTTAAAGGGAGGTAGTTAGGTGTCACCTTGGTTCAACTTTCCTGGCTACTAAGCCTTCTACCATCATTAGATACTGTCTGACCACCTGGTCTTTTGCCTATTTTAGAGTCCATTGTGACTTTTTAAACAAATCTTAATAAAAGTGAAGTTTTATTTATTATTTAGGTTCACCCTTGTAGGATCTTAGTGTTAGGATCGGGTCTCGCAGGGTTCCATCACGGCGCACAGCGCCACCTGCGGGCCAATCCGAACCTCGCCCTCGGCGTTGTGTAATAGGATGTCTGGAGTCTAAGTCCAGTTTTCGGCCCTCTGAGCATGCTCAGGCATTTTGGAGCCGACGCCCGCCCGGTGCTCACACTTTATCTAAAAAACACTAGAGACAGGAGGGTATGACAGGAGCTCCAGGCTGCTTCCAGTAGCTAGGCAGGTTCCATCTAGTGCTGTTAGCAAGACCTATAAGTCCTGAATGTACTGACAGCTCCACACTACGGCTCGGTGCAGTGGACTCTGTACCAACTGGTGGACTGACAGCAGGCTTGGTCTCTTTAGCTAGGCTATCTGTCACTGTCTGTGTGTGTTATAGCTCCAAGCTGTGCGGAGCCATTTGTGTTGCTGTTAGGGGTGACGTTAACCCCTGGCAGTCTTGTTGCAGCTGGTCCACCTGAAGCTGCACAAAACTATTTACCAGTGTAGTGAACTGGTGTAAACTTGATTGCAGCCTGTTAATCTCTGAAGCTGCAAAAAGTTATTTACCCAGTGAGGATAACTGGAGTAAATCTCCATTGTGTAACACGGTTGCCCAGTGCAGTCAACTGGTACAACCTTGCCGCAGCCCGTTCACACTGCTGCAGCCCTGACGCATTCATCCAGTGAAGTGAACTGGTGCATTTACTTTACTCGCTGTTCAGACACACTGCTGCCAGGTACTGGCACACGGCCGCCCATCTGGGTCTGTGGACCTCGCCGCAGTGCTCTGCGGCTTAGCGGTTCTGTTGCGTTTATTATTATTTTTGTATTTGCACACAGAACCATAACACTTAGGTAGAGATGAGTGAACACTAAAATGTCCGAGGTTCGAAATCCGATTCGAACAGCCGCATACTGTTCGGCTGTTCGAACGGATTTCGAACTCCATTATAGTCTATGGGGGGAAATGCTCGTTTCAGGGGTACGCAAAATTCGATAAAATTATACTTACCAAGTCCACGAGTGACAGTCGGGCTGGATTCCCCTTGAAGTCTTCTCCCGGCGCAGCGCCCCCGTGGCGTCTTCTGGCTGGAATTCACTCTGCCTAGGCATCGGGGCCTAGGCAGAGCCGACTGCGCATGTGCGGTCGGCTCTGCCCAGCCCGACGCCTGAGCAGAGCCGAATGCGCATGCGAGGGCATGCCCGCGCATGCGCAGTCGGCTTTGCCTAGGCCGGATACCTAGGCAGAGTGAATTCCAGCCGGAAGATGCCGCGGGGACGCTGCACGGAGAAGACTTCTAAAGGCATTCTGCCAATTAACGCTGGTTCTGCATCGAACCTTAAACCTCGAACAGCTAGTAGTGTTCGATCGAGTACGAGTATTTCGAATACCGTAGTATTCAATCGAACAGCCTCTCGATCGAACACTATTCGCTCATCTCTAATCTTAGGTCCTGTCTGTGATTAAATTGTAATTGGGGACCAAGTCATCAGTGTTCTTACAGTGATTAAAATGTGCTAATTACTGTATAATGATTTGGTAAAGATTGAAGATTGGTGCAATTTTTACCATAATTCTGATGTAGATGCCTTACATCACTTTTATTAACTTTTTTTTATCTAAGGTCACAGATAGGATGATACCCAAAACCAGCCAAAAGCAGTTGGTTTTCCACATGGGTTTCACTCCTGCAGCTGGGCCTGTTTTCAACCTTTTCATTGCAAAAGTTTAAACCACCCAAAACTGCAGTAAGAAAATGATTTTCTGCGGGTCCTATACTTGTAGTGCAAGGCCCTTTGCACTGTAGGATTTCTAGCACTGTGGGAATGAGGTTTGTTTAAATCCCAGGTGTTACATTTCTACTGTATATCACAGAGGGTCAGCTGCCAGTAATTCCTCCAGTGTCTGACCTGCTATACCATATATCACCCTAGCCTTAGACACTTCTGCACTATCTCGCAGTTGGGCTTAGCTGGAAAGGGGTAGTGCTTACCAATGAGGGGGTGGCGATTGAGATGTGGCACTGTGCTTCACGAGTTTGACACATTTTTTGTTGGAAATTAAGGCAACTAATTGGTGCTATAAAATTAGACCAAAAAGTCTAAGGAGGCATAAGATTTATCATTCAGCATCACTGACATTGTCCTGTCCCCTGCCACCATGCACTTCTTGGTCCATTGGCAAAGTCTCGACACTTAACCCTGTTACCACTGAAGTAACTCTCTAGTAATGGTAATCTCTGTCATAGTCATAGCCAGTGATTGCCTACAATATCCTTACGACAAGATGTCAGGACTGGACCAGGAAGTGTAGAGTGGCCAGGGCCATTCATCATCTGGAACAGAACAGCCAGGAATCTGTAAGTTGAGCATGACTTTTTATAAAATGAGTCTAAAGAATCAATCTAAACTCTTTACAAGCGTTTGTTAAAAATTAGGAAAAAAAAGTTTTGTTTTTTTTTTCTCTTAGAAACAGCCATTCTTTTATGTGGCTCTATCTAGAGCAGGGGTGCCCAATACGTCGATCGCGATCTACCGGTCGATCGCAAAGGACGTATGGGTCGATCGCGGGATGCAGCCAGGGATCTCCGGTGTCTGCTTGTTCACAATGCAGGCTGAGAGTCAACTCTCAGCCTGCGCTGTGAACAAGCACTCCGGACACTTGCAGAGATAACTCTCAGCCTGCACTGTGAACAAGCAGACACCGGGGATCCCTGGGCGGCCACAGAACGCCGCTGTCTCCTGCTCTCATGCTCCGCCCGACCCAGCCCACAGACATGCCCTGCCCACAGGTCCACCCCGCCCCTGCCCACATACCCACCCCGGCCCCGCCCACAAGAAGTAGGTAGTAGATCTTTTGCCTTGGTCAGTTTATAAAGTAGCTCACATGCTGAAAAAGTGTGAGCATCCCTGGTCTAGAATCACCATTGCTTCACTTTGTCCACTGAGTTTTTTTTTATAATGTAGATTGTGAGCACCATATAGGGCTTCAATGAGCATATATAGCCCCAACCACTAAGCCATTGTGTTGTTCCCCCCCCCCACTGAGTTTTAATTTACAGCTAAAGGTGTCCACACAGACGGACAGCTCTCTCCTCCTCACAGAATGTATACACACACATACAGATACATGCTTGGAATCTATCTATCTATCTATTGTGGGGATGGTATATCGGTAGAAGCAGTGGTGTGAACTCAACTAGTCAGAGACAGGGACACAAATCTTGCAGCAAAAAATGGTTTATTTAAGAAAAACAGCAAAATAAATACACTTTTAGATCAGGCACAGGATAAGCAAAATAAAATACAGCCTTAACTTCAAGCAAAACAAAAACCTGCTCGTCTGAGCACTAACTAAACAGAAAATACTAACTGTACGTGTGGTTTACTGCCAGCCACATGAATCAACCAAAACAACGCTGTACCATAATACAAGGCTCTCAGTGTCAGGACAGACCCAGTCACTTCCTCTCACTCCCTGGATCTGCTCTGAAGTGCAGGCTCTGCAGCCTTTTATGGCCCAGTAATGCACCCAAGATCCACACCTGGGGCTGAAGCCCATTCAAGACATGCACTGGACCACACATATGTCAGGAATCTGGGAGAGATATACCGTAACTTCAGCACTCTGACTGTCACCTTCTCACACTATCTATCTATACATATATAATCCCAAAAAAATGGCAGCACTCCACAGGTTATAAAAAGAAAGGAAATAAAACTTTATTCACCCATCTGTGCAACAGTCCAGTTCTTCCTATTAAGCAAAGACCATAGTGCATATGCCAAACATTCATAGTGAAATAAAATAAATTCATTAGGGCAGTTTTAATTAATTACGATAAATAGTAATTAAAATATAATACATCATATAGTGTACATTCACAAAGTTACATATCTCTATAGTCATTATCATATAGAGCAAACATTTCATGAAATATGACCTTAGTGTATGTGTAAGGGGATAATTAATACCCCCCCATGTATCCTCATGGATAAAATTATCACCTGTAGTCAATATAAATGAAAACGTTCATTGCACTTTTTACAGTATTAGGTCCTGTTCACATGATTGAATCTGGCGCTGATTTTCCCTGCAGTTTGTCCCAAAAACTTGTTTTCAATGGGTGGCAGAGATCAGAGCAGAATGCTGAAAAAATATGTGTGTTGCCTGAGTTGTGCTTTGTGACTCTCTTCTGAGTAGGTCCGTTAATTTTGGGCCTATTCAGAAAGTTGCGACAGAATGCCGATGCTCTGTATTGTCGCTCTACCACTGTGAAACAGTTGGCAGGAAATGAATAGGAATCCAAGGGAGTGTCCGCCACAAATTCTGCTTCATTTTCCAATATCTAAATGGGGCCTAACACTTACATACTGCCTCTGTATTACACTTGTATAGAGCTCTATCTGGTTCACATCTTAGGTATTGTAGACCATTCTAGCAGTTCTGCCTCAGCAAAAACCATCCAATTTCTGGTGATTTTTGCTGTGGTAAATTTGGATGAAAACACTGTTGCCACATGAATTGTGCCACAAAGGGGTCCACTGAAGCTCTGTCAAAATGTGGGGGAGCAGTATATCAACCAGGGACAGAAATAGACTTGACCAGCTGGTTAGAAGGGCCAACTCTGTGCTGTGGAGCCCCCCGGACCCAGTACAGGTCGTTGGTGACAGAAGGATACTGTCCATGGTGAGCTCTATGCTGAAGAACAACTCCCATCCCATGCATGAGACCTTGACAGCACTGGGCAGTACTCTCAGTGACCGACTGCTTCACCCCAAGTGTGAAAAGACTTCTTCCCAACAGCAGTCAGGCTATATAATCAACATCAGAATAAGTGGAGATCACCTGTCTATTACTGCAGCTCATGGCTGTGGTTCTGTCTTCCTAATTACATCATGGAAGACAGACTTGCACATCCTCAGCTAGCGCACTCTGTTGGTGTGCACATACTGAGGCACTGTCTTCCTAATTACATCCTGGAAGACAGATTTGCATATTCTTCCCATGATCCCTTGCACAGTGGAGTGCTAATGGCTTAATAAGACTCCACACACCTGTATGGTGGTCTCTCCCTATTGAGTGATGATATCCCCCTGCAGCTCATTCCTAATTAGAAAAATAGGGCTGAACTGCAATACCAGATTCCACCTATGGACAAGAAATCTAGATTTACAGAACTTGTAAAGACTTCTATTTAATAACTGTTTACTTTGGTTTCTTTATGTGAATGTCAGCATGTTTTATTATATTTTCAATGCACGAATCCACAAAATCCCTTACTAATTGAGGACGACGGCTCTTATTTTTATACATTTTATTTCATCGCTACACATTTTAGGCTAGAATTTCATGTTTTCACCCATTTCACTCCTACTACTGATTATCCTCTCAGCTTTCCTGCTTGTATAACAATGAAAGTACATTTTCTTGTTGGCAGCACAATTCATCTTGATGTAATAACTACACTGCATAAAAATGTTTATACAGGAACCAAAAACTCAGAAGGCATTTTTATTAAATCATATTAGCTCAAAAATATTAGACAATGACAATTGAATGGATTGAATCCTCCAGATTAACGCTCAGAACATGATATGGATTAAACAGGAGCAGAGAATGAAAAGGGCATGAATTTTATCACAGAGAAAGATGTGAGAGCGATTGAGCTACAGTACTTTTGTAAGTGAAAGGTCACTGCCTCAGAACTCATCAAGCTAGAAAGGTCAACTGTTCATACTTGCCGTCTATCAATGTTGGAAAATATCCATATGCTCTTTGACGTTTATGCTTAAAGGTAAACTATACATCTAAAAGAACATCATTACAATTGCCAACGTTTCTCATAAATTCCGAATGTCTTGTGAAGTGACTCATTAGTAGTATTTGTAAGGGAAAATCTGTCAAGTGAGTAACTTGGAGGCACTCATTAATGACTACCTTGCTATGTAACATTATTGTTATTATTTGCCATATGTTGCTTTTTGTGGCTTTTTTTCACCTTTCAAACATTTTAAGAAGTTATAATTAAAAGAGTTTTAATTACCAGGAATGAGGTGATTGTAAAGAGTTTATAAAGATGGAGCATATTCTAATTACTGAAATTAGCAGGATTTGTTTGCATAGACTAAGCAGATGTTTCCTGATTTATAGGTAGCTTATATACATTAAGAAACTGAATGTCAATAAGCTATCACTCTAACCTCTTCCTGCCGCAAGCGTTTTTTAAAAATTTTTATTTTGTTTTTTAACTTCTCCCTTTCCGAACTGCATAACTTTTTTATTTTTCCTCTGTTAGAGTGATATGAGGTCTTAATTTTTGTGGGACAAATTTTTCTTTATGACGCTATCATTAATTATTCTGTACAATGTACTGGGGGAAAAAAATTCAGAATGGGGTGGATTTGAAGAAAAAGTGCATTTGTACAAATTTCTTACAGGCTTCCTTTTTAAGGCATTCACTATGCAGCCAAAATGACATGTCATGTCTATGTTTCGGTACGATTCCAAGAATACCAAATTTATATGGTTTTATTTACATTTAACCCTTTAACAAATATTCAAAACTGTGCCATTTTTTTTCTCTAAAAGTCACCATATTCTGACACCCGTAACTTTTTTATACTTCTGTGTACGGGGATACATAAGATGTCTTTTTTGCAGGACCAGATGTACTTTTTAGTTATACCATTTTGGGGAATTGTTATTGCTTTCATCACTTTTTATCCACATTTTTATCAGAAGCAAGACTGTGAAAAAAACGGCAATTTGGCACTTTTGATTTTTTTTTTCCTGCTACAGCGTTTACCATATGGAAAAAATATTTTTACAGAATTGTAGACCAGGCATTTTCGAGCACAGGGATACCTAATGTATATGTGTTTCACAGTATTTAAGTGCTTTTATATGTGTTCTAAGGAAAAGGGATTGATTTGAACTTTTTCTATTTTTTTTTCTTTTTTTTTTTTTTTTTTTTTATGGATTTATTAGACCCCCTTGGTATGAAACAGCAGCCACCATCTTTAAATATGTGGCATTCGATGTGTGGGCATTTTTTTTTTTTTTTTTTCTGCACAGACACAGAGTTGGACATGCAGGATTTTGTGTCTTTGCAAAAAAAAAAATGGTTTCACCATGGAGAGGCACCGGTTGTTTGCTTTAAAAACCTTTTGAAATTAAAGGTTTTAAAACTGACCACTGGCAAGCCATCCTCTATGCAGTTTTTCCAGGGGTTAGGATAGAAACCCATAGGATGGACAGGGGCGAAAGTGTGAATGCCCTCTAACATGTTTGTTTGTTTATTTATTTATTTAAATTATGTATTTTTTAAATATAAAAGTGTTTTGGTTTTTTTGCTTTTTATTGTTGGTTTATTTATTATTGTGTATTGTAAACTGTGTGTGTGTGTGTTTTTTTTTTTCCTTTTTACATGTTCCACAAGGGGACTTGAGATTGGGATCTCAGATCCCCAGTGCAATGTCCTGCAATATATAGTATTGCAGAACATTGCACATTAGTTCCTATGGGAACTGTGCATAGGCATTCGGAAGGCCATGACCTGGCTTACTGCCCTGGCAGCCCCTCAGAACCTGAAATCTTATTGTGGGAGGTCCAAGGGGTGACGAGGGTGGGGGGTCATCTTACACCCAAACCCCTGGATGCCTTGATAATGGCATCCAAGAAGTTAATCTGTTGGAGTCAGTATCTACCACCTATAGTGGCTGGTATAAACTCCAGGTCTCTACGATATTATACAGCAGAGACCCAATGCTAATACCCACGATTAGTGCCCCCAAAGATGGCAGGCATTAAGACACCCAAAGCCTTGGTTCAAGACTTCCAGGCTTTTGTGCCATTCATTTGTATGGCAATCATACAAATGACGATAACTTGCCTACAATATGACTCTAGTGTCATCTTGGTCTCCCAAATAAACATCCTACCAAATTGTTCACCAATCAGTGACCTTAGAGAAAAATGTGGCCCTTCAGCTCTTTGAAGGTAGTTACTTGCAATATCCTGCTGTATATACTCTGGTTTCATTATTACATGAGCAACATCAGAGTGAAAAATAATCTTGGTTTCAAGTTAAATCAAACAAAGAAACAAAACAGATCACAAGCAGTAGATTTGTGGGGTTATGTTATATGAAGAACCTGAACTTTGCACTAATACATTATATTTGCCAATTGCTATTTTCCATACATTTACAATATAAACTGTATGGTTTTAGATTTTTTTCATGCTTAGGGCTCAACTTTTGCTGCTACTTGCATTTTTACCAAATTAAATCTCAATGGAACAAAGTAGGATAATGTTTCCAACAGTAGTTTTGCTTTTTCCCACCCTTTTTTGGCCTGATCTTATGTTTTTTGGGGAAAAAAAAAATAAAAAATTGGGGATGCATTCTCTAAGCTCTAGCCGGTGCGTGATCTCCGTATTAATCACGCATTGTGTGCAAACCTATTGATATTAATGGATGCATCCATTCTGTCTGTTGATCCATGGAAAATATACTGAGGCGTGCTTTTTTTTTGGACCATATTACAAACCAAAAATGCCCACTGAAATATAGGGATCAGTGCAAATCATGGACCATTTATGATCCTAAAATTATTAGGATTGTGTGCTGTCCATAATAAACATGAACATCACATATGTGCTAAAAGTGAACATTTGAACAAGCAATTAACTGGTACTTACTTTACTTATTTTGCACACAATTGTGTTAAAGAGTCAACTTTGCTTTTCGATCCAGCCTTTTGGATTATGTTTGCCCATTTGTATAGGGATGTTTCCATATTAGTCAGGAGGTCTATTTCTAGTAGATACAGTGGGATGAATTATTAAAATAAATAGGTAGGTACTTGACCTACCTAGATTCCCACCCAAATTCCACCCACTTTTTGTGAAAAAAGTCAAAATTTTTGTTTGATATCCAGCCTTGTGCATTTTTCATGCATTGTACACCAGAAAAAAGTCACACAAGGTATTATATATTGACCCTGCTGGCTGACCATACACTGCTGGTCCTGCATCTACACTTTGTGAATATTCTATTTATATACAGACATTTTACCTGAAAAATACAATGTTTAATAGCTCATGTTAGTACAATATGGCGTTGAGTTAGGTATAAATCATAAGATAATTTGTACTTGGTGTGAGCTTTGACAGGCAGTACTTGTCAATGGCAATCAAACTGAAGAAACTGAAAATATCCTTCCTTAGCATTTAGATTGCATTTTCTTCATTTTAGTGTTTCTTTAATAATTATGTAAAAGAAATACAAGCTGACATGTCAGGACATTCTGTCAACACAAAATTGTACAAGCCACTTAATTTACAGAATGATGTTTCTTTACTGCAAAAAGATATGGATAAATATACAGTATAAATTTAGATTTACTCCACATATCATCTCTTTCCACCAGTATATTTACTTCTCTCCTTGCATATCATCTGCCTTTCCCAGTTTTATTCACCTTTCCCTCACATATCATCTCCCTGTACTAATATTGCTCCGCCTCCACAACATCCATCCAACTGCTCCCACAGAAGGCAACTGTATTACCTACTTCAGACTTGCAGCCTTGTACAGCTTTCCCTGCAGAGTTAAAGGGGTTCTCCCATCTCAGTCTTTCAGCCAGTCTGTATGCAGTGTCTGCTTCTCACTTCCTGTATTTCTCTCCCTCCCTCCTGCTGAACGGGACAAACAACACTTCTGCAGGTCAGATAATCTACAGATTCTTGTACAGAACGGATTCAGTGTTATCTGTGTGTTTACATAGAGAGATAACAGACCAGGCTTTATCAGCAAACTCCAATTAACTGAACGGAGTGTCCTGCCAGCACTGAGTAAGTGACATAACTTGTCCTATCACCCAGGTCCGTGGTTATAGCAATGCTGTGTAAACAATGGGAGGAATAAATTCACATACCAGGCAAACAAAGCAGAATTTCTAAAGCAATATATTTAGAAAAAGGCTTCAATTTACACAAGCTACCATTGTAGATAGGATTTTTGAGATGGGACAACCCCTTTAATGATCAGAAGCTCATATCCATGGATCTCTAGGATTCTATAACATGTGAGGGGAGGCAGGATTCCACTCTGCGTACAAAGTACAAGAGCCAGAAGAGTCAGGGGTATGAGCTGAACACAAATACTGCAGGGAAAGCAGTAGGGTGATCAGGGGTCAACCAAGCCTCTCGGTTGCCTATGGAAAACTTTAGAAAGATGCTCTAACCCCCCCCTCCTTCCAAAAAAAATATAAAAATACAACAACAACAAAATACACCTAACCTGGTTGTATGATATATTGCCCCCTTTCCTTACTCCCACATAGTATATTGTCCTGTTTTAGGCTCCCATGAATAATTTTGTTCTCTTCTTTTTTATCTCTACACAGCATATTGCTCTTAGTTTATTCCAGGAAACGCTGCCAGGTTGCCTCAGGAGAGGTGTGGTCCTGACAGAGATCATAAAGAAAGAGGTTGTGGTTACTCCACCTTTGTTATATCATGGCAGTGACATGGTAGAAGGGCAGAAGAATTGTTTGGTGGAGGCAGAGCAGCAGTAAACAGCAGTGCCTCCTCTACTTTTGTGTGATAACAATGGGGGAGCAGTCAACCAAGCAGCAAGAGTCAGGTACAGTAAAGATATCAGCAATGCCACCCCTCTAAAATAAACTCCATTGTGCTGCCTGAGAAGGAGAATATATAAATATATATATATATATATATATATATATATATATATATATATATACAGCGGCGTAACTACCGCCATAGCAGCAGAGGCAGCTGCCACAGGGCTCGGGACATTAGGGGCCCCAGTGATAGCCGCTACCGCTACTATCATTATACACGGGGGTCTTTTCGGACACTCGAGTATAATGATTGGCAGACCGGGAGAGGTAAGAAACATAAAAAACACTGTTACTTACCTCTCCACGATCCTGCCAGGCCTCCTTCCTAGTTGTCTGACGTCTCTGATGTCACATGAACCCGGCCTGCATCCCAGGTCATGTGACGTCTGACGTCTTTGAAGAAGGACGGCAGCAAGGCCGACAGCGTAGGTGCCGGTTGACAGGTAAGAAACAGTAGTTTTTTATGTTTTTATTCCCCCGGGTCTCTGATTATTATATTCTGGGGTCTGAAAAGACCCCAGAGTATAATAATTGTTTATGGGTGTCCACAGTGGGACATAATACTGTGTGCAGGGGCCACTATGGGGATAATACTGTGTGCAGGGCCCACTAAGGGACATAATACTGTGTTCAGGGGCCACTATGGGACATAATACTGTGTTCAGGGGCCACTATGGGGATAATACTGTGTTCAGGGGCCACTATGGGGCATAATAGAGCGCACAGGAAAGCGTAGGAGGGGGTCGATCAAGGTCTTCGGCGTCGGTTGGGGGGGGCATGTCAAAAGTTCACCATGGGGCCCCGCCATTCACTCAAGGTATTTTAATGGCATCAAAAACCTGGTTGATAAGTGTCAGTTTGAATAGATTAGGAGTCATCTCTGAGGACCTTTAATCACAAGTCTTTTGTAGTAAATACATGTATTTCCTGTTAAATAGCTGTTCCAGAGCGTGTGATCTTTTTAGTTTCCATTATACTGTTCCTCTGATAGTCTGAGATTATTCATACCATAAACATTAACAGTAAAGCGCCACTTTGGGAGTGGAGTGTAGATGTTAAAGGGTTTTTTAAAAAAGGTCTGTTAGTGCTAGTAATAGGTTAATAAGTGCACCCAAATACCTTTAGCAGTATTTTGAGTGATTCCTGTGTTTCTCTCGGAGCTCCTGGCATCTTCTGCATTTGTTTGCAAGGTGTAGCTTCCTGCTCTCTTAGCCAATGCATCATGGTACTTGTAAGCTGACTTGTAGGCTCACTCACACTATCTCCCCTTCACTACCTTCCCTTCCCTGTCTCTCTAGCTATCCCACCCACTACTAGCCCTTTTTAAATAACTCAGCAGAGTCAGAAAACAGGGAGGAGCTGTCCCACAGGAAGAAGTCTGAAAGGAAGAGAGGTAAGTATGATGGGATGGAGGGGGGAAACGTCACTGGTAACAAGATAATGTCCCTGGGGTGGTCACATTACCGCCCCAGGGATATGGGTAATATACATTTTTGATAAATTATATGCAACATCCTGGAACAGCTGCTATTTTGTGTTTGTCTCTTGTGCTTCCAGGTTATGTTGGCATGTTTTGTTCTATATGTTCAGTATTAAATATACTGTTATTGCAGCTTTTCCCTGTTATTTCCCCTCCCTGCAGTTTGAAACCAGTGCCTTGGTTCAGCCCTGGCAAATCACAGGCCACTAGGTGGGGGTAGTGAGGAAACTATAGTCTACTGGTGGAAGTTGGGATCCTCAGTCTAGTGCTAGCAACCACACTACACAGTTCATGCTGAGCTGTGTAGAGGGAAGACCAAGACTGGATCTTAATGGTCACCTGCACAATCTCTAGGAGAGTTATTCATCACCCCAGGCTCATCCAGAGACAGCCCTGAGAAAGGGAATTCATTTATGCATCTCTGAGAGACATTTGCCAGCCATGCCAGGAGGAGCAACGGAGGAACTGACAAGAGAAACTCATTCAGACCTAGTCTCCAGGTAATCATATTCCTGTCAGTGACTCCTTGCCCTACTATATCCCCCATCATCATAAATGAGTGATACGAGAGAAGGAGTAGTGGAGGACCTTACTGTTAGAGGCTGTAACATCCCTGGGCAGCTTCCTATGAACAAGGCAGTGGGACTGAACTGCAACTACTACCATCATCTGCAAGTTGCTGGTTGTAACAGTTGTTCCAGTCAATAAACTGTTAATTGGTTTTCACTGCATACCTAGACTCCTGAGTCGTGCCTACATCACCATCAGGGCCCTCCTGAACATCACCACATCGGCTCAAAGTAGAGGTCCCCTCTCCAACTAGGAGTGCCCCGGAAATACTACTACTACGACCACCATCAGGTAATGCTGCAGGACCCCTATCACTGTGTCCCACCCTGGAGTGGAATTGGAGTGTGTGAGGAGTGTCCCTGTCCTAGCAGATGGCACAGCCAATGTCACTACTACTCCCATACTCCGGTCTCCTCCACCAGGTTGTGGCATATGTAATTTAGAAAGTAAGGGGGGGGGGGGGGAGGATGTTTACATTAGTGTAGGAATTATATTTTATCCTGGACAACCCCTTTAACAAAATTTAAAAAAAATGTGCAGTGAGTATGTACAGGTTGACTGATGAAAATTATATAGAAAAATGGGTTAATTGCCTAATAAAAATGCATACAGAATGCATTATAGAACACATTTAAAAGAGTAAACACAAAGTATAAACACGTTTAAAAAAAACTTTTAGTAGCATGAACAAATGGTAAAAAAAGGACATATTTCTAGATATTATGCAAGAATACACCTTTAGGCCTTATTCACAAAACAGTTTTTTGAGGATATGCTATATCCATGATAATTGCCAACTGTATGCCAACCTATTGATTATAAAAAAAAAAAAAAAAAAAAACTTGATAGTCTTCAGTAGTTGATACCATTTTAATGGCTAACTAATAATGATGACAGATTACAACGTTTCGGAACGTATAGGTTCCTTTCTCAAGTAAATGTTTTTTTTTTATATTTCCTACCCTCTGGCTAACACGGTACGAGAACAAACATTTTTCTTAACCTATTGATTGTAATGGACAGATGCCAACATTCTCCATTTGGCCACAGAGCTTCATTAAAGTCTTGTGGTCTGTGAAGATCATGGAGGGCATGCGGATGCCAGGGACACAGACAAATATAGGGAATGTAAAAAAAATAAAGTTTATCTTTTTTCACAGATGAGAATACAGATTAAACATGGACAGCGCATAATCCAAAACTAAGCAAGGTCATGTGCTGTCTGTGAATATTATGGCCATTGTTCACAAAATGCGGATGTGTGAATAAGGCCTAAAAACATGTACATAAAATAATTTATCTGCAAGGATAGATACAGAATGAACTGTATCACCTATGGACTGTATCAGATTTCTCTGTCACAAGGTGTCATGTTCTTGTGGTTTCTTTTCTTTTTAGTTGCTTAATTGCTGTTAAAATGGCCTAAACACTGTAATTAAAGGGATTTTTCACATCAATAAAAATGAAAGGAAATTGTAATCTTTGTTATGTTGTCTATTACTTTCGAGGATGTCCAGTATGAGTACTATTTTTTTTTTTATTATTATTATTTTCTTATTGCATAAGATATAACTGCTGAGACTATTGAGTCTGTTCTATTTCTCTATAGTTGTCAAAAAGCTTCAATTCTAAAGCTTTCTGGAATCTTCTATACCGATGAAGATATGTCTCATAACTTGTGAACGACAATATTCTTTTCATTATACGTTTCATATTTTTATGGACTATTGTCTCTTGTTGGATTTTTAAGCAGTTTAAGCTATCAGTCTGGGAGAATATAATAGTGACATTAAATTTGTTGTACAGGCTCCTGCATTCCTTATTGTAATAAGCATGCAATGATGTTCTCACCCGCCACATGCTTACCGTACCTTGCCATTCTCGTTAATCTACTTTGAGTTTTGTAAAGAAAGTTCTGATGATTTCAGTCTTCCACATTTAGTTGCTAGAATACATTACATACTGTACAATTGCTCTTGTAACTCACACTTCTCTATTAATGCATCCTGTTCTAACTCTTGGGCAATAGTTTTCCCTCTTTCTCTATTTAATTTAGTATAAAAAGAACATTATGGATTGAATTCAGGGCATTTGCATGACATTCACATCGGTTATACGCTACAACATACAGTTTTAATAGACTTGGTAAAACTTGCAAAGGTCCCTACAGTGTTTATAAAAAAATTACCTTAAACATCATGGAATTTTTCATGTTGTACTATGTAAAAATAATAATTCATAGTGGATTTAATTGGGCTCCTTTGATAGTGAAAAATAGAAGAGGATTCTTGAATGTCTGAAGAGCATTCAATCTATACTCATTACTGTTATTAAATAAAAATAATTGAATTCATAACTGTTCTCCGGTGCTATCACTAAAACCAATTGGAAATATTCTATTTTCAACTATTTTAAGGGACATTGTTGTAGTTTCAATATGACTAAATTTACGCCCTGTACATGTCCATATAATTTAGCAGCAAATGTAATACTTTTGATAAATATTTGGCCCAGTATACATTGGGATTTTTGAAGCCAAACTGTATTAAAAACTACATTTTACAAGTGTAAACAAAACAACCAGCCTTCTATAGATTCTTAAGAACCAAGCATTTTTCTTTCCAGTTTAATTAGCAGTGTATTCCCTGAGCCAAGAATATTCTGAAGAGAGTGGGATGGAGTGAGTATGCCCAGGAGGGGTGACTGTAAGTGTTTGTAATTTTTAATCACCTTCCCTGGGCCTCTACTTATTATACTCTGGGGTCTGAGGAGACCCCAGAGTATAATAATTGCAGTAAAGGACTAAACCTCACAAATAATTGTCAAAATAAATGGGGTTTACCTGATGCATCTATAGGTGGCTCTTGGGAGCATATTATACTGTGTGGGGCAACTGTGGGGTGTATTATACTGTGTGCGGACCACTGTGGAGCATATTATACTCTTTTGGGCCGCTGTGCACCATATTATACTGTGTGAGGGTCACTGTACTACATATTCTACTGTGTTGGGGCCACTGTGCAGCATATTATACCATGTGGGGACCGCTGTGCAGCATGATCCCTAAAAATTAAGAACAGAGGTATAGCCACTTTACATTTTCAATCTTCCATTGTACAGTACTTGAATAATATTGGAAAGCTAAATTTACTGTGGGTTAAAACAATTTGAGTATCCAGGACAATATGATTTTAACCTGTAATACCTGATTTTTAACCAGCTTAAAAGGATTTTCATACTTTGTGTCTCGTCCGGAAGAGCCTGGAGATAGAGGATTAAATGCAGTAAGGAGGAAGTGGGCATTATTTTGATTTCTCCCAGTCGCTGTATAACAGGCTGGGACAGAACAATCTGTAACACAGAGTGGGTGGGCTGTGAGGGGTATACTTGTACACTTGTAATCAAGGCTGATTCTTAATCTCCTGCCGGAAGTGCCGCTCTGCATGTGAATACATTGTGCCATGGGGAGGCCAGGTCCGCAAAATGAAATTAAGGCATGGTGGGTAATTCAGGGAGTATTCCCAAAGGGGCACCCACCAATTTTATAGTTGTTGAGGGCTTTTGAGCCTTCAATAAAATAATCTCTTTAGTAGCCATTTAAGATTAGTTGCTGAGCTTATGTCTTGTAAATGCATAAAAAGTATGTATTAAGGCAAACTATTCATCTTCTATGTCATCGCTTTGTTTTCTACGTTACTGCACTGAATTTTCCTAGCTGTTTGCAATCCATCTCATTCATAGACCTATCATACTAGACACAGCCCTTTTGTATGCATGTTGTCATTTTGTAATTTTTTGAGTCCTACCATAACCCCTACTGATATAGAAAGATAAATATTTATTTTCATGTCATGAGTTTAGTTTACTGCGGAGAAAAACCTTATGATGTTGAAGGTCGCAGTACACATGAATCCACCATGACAGCTCGATATGTCTCAGTCAGTTTCTGATAATGCCAGTGCTCAGAGCACTCTTATTGTTATATATATATTTGACAGTTTATTTCCTGCTTTTATAAATAATGATATGTGCTACTGTCATGTATCCAGTATACTCAAGAGCTTTTTCAGGTTCAAATGGCAAAGCTTTTAAAATGTAACTTCTCTGACTCATTTCTCATGCAAGAAATGGAAATTCACTTTAGTTTCCAGGAATGATTTTAGACTCCAAGATTCTGAAATATACATATCTAAATGTTGCTTATCATTAATGTATGATATGTTTAATGTGTATGTACAATTTTGACCATAGACATAGATATAGAGTTTGAAGTATTACTTAATGAACCGGAGTCTGTACTTTCAACATATCCAATTGAATGGTATGATGGACTAACAAAGAGTAATGCAGCCATGGTTCTTACTTAAAGGGGTTGTCTGGGGAGTTTAAATTAACTTCTTGAGTCGGTGGATGATGATGAACATGATGGATCAAGGGGTTCTGGCCTTATCACGACCCCTGGGTCATGTGATGGAAAGCAGTGCACCATCTTCTGGGTTGCTCCACCTCCTACTACCTCCACTGATTTATGTGCTATGGGGGCTGGCTACCTTTGCTATGGGGGGCTGACATTACTATAGTTCAGGTGAAAACACATAAACACTCAACTAATCTCAGCTATATATCTTTAATATCCTATTTACCTATACAAACAGTATGTAGTCTCAGATCAGTTGAGTGTTTTTATTCATGATAAGATTAGACATGATAGAATTCTTTATGCCTGACCCTTTCTTTCCCCAACGTTATATGTTAGGAGAAAGTCATGTAATACACATAAGACAGTCAGCAGTCGGGCCACATTCTCATGAGTTTAGTGTCATCTTGTCCTCACTTGTAAAATCCCTTTCTTTCTCCATGGTTCCATAGCCATGTTCACCTCAGATTTTTATGGCTTCTTGAATGTCACCATGTATCTATTCATATAATAGTAGCCCATGACTATCAGGCTTCTCAATTACCACAATTGGATTACAATGCTGTTACAAGTGAGGTGGGAAAGGAGTTAAATATGGAGCATGTAGAGAAGGAATGGTAAGGGAATCAACTCTACTGGCAGTTGTGGAGGAGTGTGTGTCATGGAGTTTTTATATACGCAACACACTTTTAGAGCTATTCCCTAATATACACACGGAACAGATTAGATCAGAAACCTGCAAGTGAACCGATGCACATAGTCCAACACTATTTTGGAATGTGGAGCCTAAGGCACCCCCTATAGCTTCAACAGAGCTAGCTAGGAGGCAGGATGGACTTGGTTGTTTGAGACCCAGGTCACAAAGCCAAGACCAATATAAGACAATAAGAGCAAATTTGTAGAAAAAAAAAAAAAAAAATCTGTTACCCAATGGCGGACTGAGGGAGTATTGAAAAACTGAGTGTACATAGTTTTTGAAAACAAATGTCAAGAAAGTGTTAAACCAAAGTGAAATCCAAAATGTCACAACAATATCTGAATCAGAAGCTAAGGGGTAAAGCAAAAAAGCAAAACAGGAATTAGTAATAGGATATCAGTAGTAACAAGGAGTGGTCTAAGGAGAGGTAAGGAGCCCACTTGTACAATACAATCACAGGCAAATGACTGAGCTACAGCCCAAGTTTAAATACCCCACTTTAACCCTTTATTGAAGGATGAAAAGAGTTCTGATTGGGTCTGTGACTTAAAGTTCTGACAGGCTTTGCAGACTGAAGCTGTGTTTCTCAAGTGTTTATGGTAATCTTAAAGCATCATCATATGTCTAAAATTGCTATCAGTGTGAAGGTGAACAATATTACTTCCACTAGGAGAGAAGTTGAAGGTGGAAGAATATTGTAGCAAATTATGGTAAGAAAGTGGTTAATGCTGCCAAAAGTGGACGAAGAGAAAAAAAAGGCTGCTGCCAGTGGTGCTGCTCTGTAGTATTCTAAAAAAGCTTTTTGTGAAAAAACTTGTCTAAAAATGTGCAAAATGTATTATTCATCTACTATGTAGATTGTTGCATTATCATGTGCAACTTGCAGGACTTTTCTCTCCACATGCTTCATACGGAAACCCTGCAGAAACCACTCGGACCCCATTATAGTCTATGGGGTCTGCAGGTTTCTCAGGTAACCACTTTTTAATGCTTATAGGTTTCCATTTCGGGGGGGCCCCAAGCGGACTCCCTGAATGGAAAACGAATGCAGATGTGAATAGGAACTTCTGATGTGGACAATCTTAAGGCTGAGGTCACTCATTATGGAAATGCAGCTTTTTTTGTTACAGATTTTGCAGAGGTGTTTTCAGTCAAAGCCAGGACTAGAGTGAGTAGGAAGTATAAGTATAACTACTTTTTTATATAAAATGGCGCCACAGTACTCTAATCTCTTCATGGCCAAGCTTGAGAGTGACTTCCTATCCACCTGCACCACCAGGCCTCTGGCCTACTATCGCTTTATTGAAGATATCCTAATCCTTTGGACTGGGTCTGAACAACAGCTGAAAACCTTCCATGAACAATTCAACCAGTTCCATCCCACCATCATCCTGATGCTCAATCACTCCTTCACTGAAATAAATTTCCTAGACACAGTCATCAAAATACAGGACAACAAAATTGAGACATCGCTGTATTGGAAGCCGATTGACCGCCCAACCTACCTAAGATGGGATAGCTTTCATCTTAAACACATAAAGAACTCCATTGTCTACACTAGGCCATCAGATACCATTGCATATGTTCAGACCCTGCAGCTAGAGACAAACACCTTGGGGGCCTCAAAAACACATTCTTGAGGCAGGGTTACCATCCAAGAACAATTGATAACCAAATCACCAGGGCCACCAGAATACCAAGATCAGATTTATTAAAATACAATACCAAAAAAGAAAACAATCTGGTGCCCCTGGTTGTCATATACAACCCACACCTGGAGATGCTGAGAGGAATCACGTGTAAACTACATCCACTACTGCAAAAAGACAACCGCCTAAAATCCATATTTTCAGCCCCCCCCTCTCCTGTGCTATAGACAGCCACCAAACCTCAGGAATATGGTTGTTAGCAGCTCACTGTCACCTCCAACCAACACAGGAACATTTCCGTGCAGACAGAAAAAGTGCAAAACCTGCCCTCACATACTAACCACGGATAAAATAAAGATCCCAAACTCTGATCAAGACTACAAGATCCCAGGTAACTTCACCTGCAGCACACCTAATGTGGTGTATTTAATAATGTGCACCAAGTGATATGGGGGCCTGTATGTAAGGGAGAGAGGACAGTCACTTAGGATGAGGATGAATTCACACAGACATACGATTAGAGAGCAGAGAATTGACCTCCCTGTTTCAAAACACTTCTGCAATCAAAATCATAAGATCACAAATGATATAAAGATCCTGGTTTTAAGAGGAAATTTCAAAAACAGGAAACATTGGAGGATTTGGGAATATAAACTCATGATGACCTTTGACACACTTCAAATGGGGCTAAACCAGTCACAGGGTTTTATGAAGTTATACAACAACTAGATACCACGTGACTGATCAAAAGAACCATAAACCCAGAAAACTTTCCTGTGAACTGATATATATGGTTTTTTTGAACTGTTTATTTGCATGTTCTGCTTTCCATCTATTTTGCATCTAACACTCTATAACTGTATAAATATGCTTGCCTTCAGATATTGTGTTATACCAGCCTGATGAAGGGACCATTCTAGTAGTTCCCGAAAGCTTGCAATATGTCATCTTTTTTTAAGTTAGCCATTAATAAAAGTATCAACTACTGAAGACTTATCCCAAAAATTTTTGGTACTATTCCGTTATCGGGCCAGCAGCAGCGCATTTCAGCACCAGCTTTCGGGACAGCAGTTCAGTTCAGCAGCGGGAATTACAATGACATCCGAGGACTGCTGGCCCGATGCTTGTGCCCAGTAGCCAGTACATCAATGACCCCCCCTCCATCTCCTCCTCCTTCCAGTGCTGCCCCCCAGCTCTCCTTACATCTACCCCGTACCCTCTCCCCGCCACATGACTAAGCCGATGCTGGCCCGATGATAGAGGCCGTGCTTGTGTGTAGTAGGCAGTACATCGATCGATGCCCTCATCCTCCTCTTCCTTCCAGTGCTGCCCCCCAGCTCTTCTTACATCTGCCCCGTACCCTCTCCCTGTAATAGGCCTCACCGTAAATCTTGAGCAATGAATGCTACTAGATAGCCGCCGGACGCTGCAGAAAGTTTGTCCCTCCGGCTCGCTGTAGCTCACCGTTCCTATAGTCGGCGTGTTTCTTGTCAGGGCCTGGATTGAGCCCCGGTGTCTTTCCTTTCGGTCTCGGTACTAGCGCTGAGGTGAGGCCTAGTCGTGTGGCGGGGAGAGGGTACGGGGAAGATGTAAGGAGAGCTGGGGGGCAGCACTGGCAGGAGGAGAAGGATGGGGGAGGGGGGTCATCGATGTACTGGTTACTGGGCACAAGCATCGGGCCAGCAGTCCTCGGATGTCATTGTAATTCCCGCTGCTGAACTGCTGTCCCGAAAGCTGCTGCTGAACTGCGCTGCTGCTGGCCCGATAACGGAATAGTACCAAATTTTTATTTCATATCCACTGGCTAACACGGTACAAAGATATTTTTTCTTATAATTTTTTTTTTTTTTAAATTCTTTATTTATAAACACAAATAAACAGAGAAAGGTACAATCTGAAGTATCAATCAGATGAGTAACAAAACATCGGGCCCATAATAACAACAAGGACCCAAAATAAGACATAAGATACAGAGATAAGACCTCTCAACAACCAGCAAACTAGGAGAGGCACTCCTACCACTCAGGAATACCAGAGAAAAGAGGAGGCAAAGAAGGAATGAGGGGAACAAAGGGGAGAGGGGGGAGGGGAGGGGCGAGAAAGAAGAGAAGAGGAGAGAGAGGGGGGGGGGCTGGGTCCAGACAGAAAGCCGGTCCTCAAGTCTGGCCCATAATGTCCCTGTACTGCTGAGACCCCTGGAATAAGATCCACGGAGTCCAGGCTCTCAGGAAGGCCTCATATCTGTCCCATAGGGACGCCGTGAGGTCCTCCATAGACTGGATGTCCTCCACCTTACGGATCCAATGGCGAAGAGAGGGAGGGTTGGGGGATTCCAAAGGGCTGGGATACAAGCCCTGGCAGCATTAATCAAGAGCCGAATCGCCGACGACCGGTAGGCTCGGTGAGGGATACTTGAAAGGTGTAGAAGGAAACAGGCCGGGGTGTTAGGAAGGGTAGTCTGAAAGATCTGGGACGCCAAACGATGGACACCATCCCAGAAGTCCCTCAGAGCCAGGCAAGTCCAGAAGATGTGAAGGAGGGTCCCCTCCTCCGACCCACAACGCCAGCAAAGTGGAGAGGTAGCGGGGAAGAACTTATGCAGTAGAGACGGAACATGGTACCATCTGGTCAGAATCTTGTAGCCCGCCTTTTGAAACTTACAAGCCACAGAGCTCTTGTGGGCGAGCTCCAAGATCCTAGCACAATCCGCATCCGAAAAAGAGAGGTGTAGATCAGCCTCCCATTTGGTCAGAAAAGAGGGCCTGTGGTCCGGAGGAGGGGAAACCAACAAAGTGTAAAATTCTGAGAGAGAATGACGCAGAAGACCAGAGCCGACACAAGCCTTCTCAAAGCCTGTAAGAGGCCTATCAAAGGCACCAGGATCAGGCAGAGAGGAAAGGAAGTGGGACAGTTGTAACCCTCTCCAAGGGCTAAGGGGTGGAAGGTCTTGTGCAGTATGCAGGTCCCCAAGAGAGCGCCATAAACCATCAGACCGAAAATGGAGGGCCCTCTGCATACCTGCGTCAAACCAGGACCGGAACGGACCCCGGGAGAGCCCAGCCGGAAAGGCTGGGTTACCTAAAACAGGGAAGAGAGGCGACGGAGAAGGGGAGAGGCAGTCCTTCCGAAAAAGTGATCTGCACAACTTAAGGGTGGGACCAATAGTAGGATGAGAGTAAACAGAAGGAGGAGTGATTGAGTCCAGCCAGGGGAGCAAGTGGAGTGGAAGACTCGAAAAGGAGCCCTCCAGAGAGATCCACTGCTTGAAGGGGGAGTGGCGGCACCAGTCCAGCACTCTTTGTAAGAGGGCGGCCTCATAATAGCGGGGAGGTTCAGGGAGGCCCAGGCCACCCCACCGCTTCGGGAGGGTCAAGTAAGAGCGGGCCAACCTGGCGCACTTACCCTGCCAAACAAAATGGACAAGATCAGCGTAGAGTAATCTGAAGAAGCTAGGAGGGATATGAACCAGTAGAGTCTGTAGCAGGTAGAGGAATCTAGGCATTACATTCATCTTATAAATGGCGCAGCGGCCAAACCAGGTATAAGTGCCCCTAGACCATCTTTTCAAATCTAGTCGGACAGTTCTGAGAAGAGGGAGGTAGTTCTTAGCAAAAAGTTCACTCAGATCACCAGGTATCCAAACACCAAGGTACTTAATAGCAGAACGGGACCAACGGAAGGGGAAGGCGAGGGCCAAGGAAGACCGAAGCTCTGATGGCAGTGAGACATCGAGCGCCTCAGACTTCTGGTAGTTAATTTTAAAGTTAGTGAGGCGGTGAAACTCGTCCAACTCGGACATCAGAACAGGAAGGGAAGTGGCTGGATCACGTAGGAAAAACAAAAGGTCGTCAGCATAGGCCGCTATTTTAAGGTGATTCCTTCCCATCTCCAGGCCCAGTAAAGCAGAGTTGGCCCTAAGCTTCCTAAGGAGGGGTTCAAGAGTGTGGACAAAAATTAGGGGAGAGAGGGGACAACCCTGACGCGTGCCATTACCTATCGGGAAGGGAGAGGACAGGATCCCATTGACCCTAGTGGAGGCCAAGGGGTTAGAATACAGGGAAGAGATCCAAGACTTCATGACTGGGCCAAGGCCAACATGGTCCAGAACCGCGAAGAGGAAGGGCCAACCTACCCGGTCAAATGCCTTCTCCGCATCGGTGGAGAGAAGACAGAGCGGGAGATCGTGGGAGCGGGCAAAATGTATAGCATTTATAACCTTTACAGTATTATCTCTAGCCTCTCGGGAGGGAATGAAACCAACCTGGTCGGAGTCCACTAGGTCAAGGAGGAGAGGGGCCAAACGCGTAGCCAGGATCTTGGAAAAAATTTTTAAGTCAACATTAAGAAGGGAGATGGGCCTATAACTGGAACACAGAGCCAGATCCTTACCCTCCTTATGTATCACAGCAATGTGAGCTCTGGTCATATCTGGAGGAAGGAGGGAACCCTCAGAAATATAGTTAAGGGCATGCGTCAGGGGGCCCAGAAGCAGAGGCGAAAATTTTTTATAGTACGAAGCCAGGAGGCTGTCCGGGCCAGGGGCCTTACTAGGTTGCATGGATGCATGGGCCTGTGCAACCTCTTCTCCCGAAATAGGGTCTCCCAGCGAAGACAGGGCTCCAATAGAGAGACGGGGCAGACCCGAGTCCTTAAGGTATTGTCTAATCATGGGGAGGAGAGAAGAATCCGGAGGAGACGCGGAAGCAGGAGAAAGATTATACAATCGACGGTAGAAGCTAGCAAATTCCTCCGCGATACGGATCGGATCTGTAAGACGTGTACCCGCAAGCTCAGAAATAAGGGGGACAAAGTTACGGGGGCGTTGCTCATGAAGGGACCTAGCCAATGTCTTACTGCACTTGTTCCCAAACTCATAAAAATGACGACGACCCCTAGCCAAGAGGCATCGAGTCCTAACATCAAGACGCTTGCGCAGTCTCCTGCGGGCCTGGAGAAGGGCAGAATGAGCATCCGCCGCATGCAAGCGCTTATGAGTCTGCTCCAGGGAGACTACGTCAGCTATCAGGGTAGCGAGTTCGCGAGACCTCTCCTTCTTCATACGCGTTCCATGTTGGACTAGCACCCCCCGAATGACACATTTGTGAGCCGCCCAGAGCGTGACCGGGGATACATCGGCCGTGTCATTCTCCCGGAAATACAAGTCAAGAGCCGAGGAGACTGCCAGCGAGGTCGGAGTATCCTGAAGGAGCGACTCATTGAGGCGCCACTGCCAGGATCGAGGTCTTTTTTCTTATAATTTTATATATTCCCATTCCTTTAGTAGCTATTCTTGGTTTTGGCTCAAAAAACTGCAGCAAAATCTGCAAAAAAAAGCTGCATTTTCGCAATGTGGGGCCTCAGCCTAAAGGGGTTTTCTGGGACTAAAATGTTGATATATTCTTAGGTTGGTTGAACCTAGCAAAATTTCTTTAGTTTCTTCAGACCCCAGAATATAATAAGTGGAGGCCCAGGGAAGGTGGATAAATATAAGAAATAATCATACTGGGCTCTGTTCCAGCATACGATATGAGTCCCTGTCCTCTTTGGGCCTCCTGAATTATGTCAACAGCTACAAAGGACTTCCGACATCATGCAGCAGGGTGGAAGAGATCTAAAGAGGAAAGGGACCTGCAAGAGAACCCAGGAGAGGCGAGCATTACTGTTTGTTATGTTTATGCACCTCCTCTGGGTCTTCACATGCTGGACCTATACAATGTATAGATTGTAGCCCTTGCAGGCAGGGCCTTCCATCCCACTGTACCAGTTGGTCACTGTTAGTATTATATTTGTTTTGTATATTTTGTGTACCATATGTAAATCCTCAAATGTACAGTACTACGGAATTAATGGAATATATGGAGCTGGAAGCAGAAGACTCCGTAAACTGTGTAGTGGCAGCAGCAGTACTGTTGTAGTAGTGCAGCTTTGCTTCCATACAAGAGTATTCATACATTTAATTTGCTGGCTGGCGTTTATTTGAACTTAATATTACATTAAGTGATTCAATTCATTCTTATTCAAAACCATCTTTCAGCTTACAATTGAAAGGGCACATTAAACAGCAGCCATTATGTAATTTTCATAGCTATTCTAATGTGGTAAACTGAAGGGCAGGTCAAGATTCTTGAACATTGCATGTTAAAGCAGAAATCACTTTAGCAAAACCCATGCAATACAAAAATACACATTGTTCCATTGTGTTATAAGAGAAAACCGATGCTTTATTCTGAGGATCAATTTATGCTGTTCTTGAACAGTCAGGGATCTTTTTTGATAAGCTATTTGTCAGTCTTTTGGCTTATTGTACAATAATAAGAAATGAACTTTTGTTTGCTTCTGTATATTAGGTACTGTACTATCTACGGCTATGTTGTTTATTTTCATTCTATGAAATTTTTTTATTGTGATTTATCCATTGACATTAAAGAAATTATCCTTAGGATAGGTCATCAATATTAGATTTGCAGGGGTCCCAGGTTTCAGACAACTGCAGATCTAATATTAATGACCTATCCTAAAGATAACTTCTTTAATGTTAATAGATAAATTGCACTTGTACCAAGTCAGCGGGGGAGAGCTGAAGTCTATGGGGCAGCAATGCAGTACCTTCACTTGCCACAGTTTGTACAGCATGTGAGCAGCATGGCTCTCCCATGCTGACTCAGTATTAGTGATATGTGGGGGTACCGGGAGTCAGACCATGAATCTTAGAAATTGGGTAACCCCTTTAATTGGTACTGTGTTTCATAACTATTTCACAGGTGTACAGTTTTGATAAGTCAAGACTATATTTATTTGTTTTGTCAAAAAATCGCTACACTATTCAGGTATAATAACAAATGCCTCTGTTAGGTGAGAGTGTAGAATAATGAAAATGTATGGACACAAGGTTATTTGTTCCCATACCTTGATTTACATTTTTGTCATGATGATATTGACAAAAAAGGAACATGCAATATATTAAAAAATTACTCCCAAATTTTGGGTACTATCTTAGGTCTGCTTCACATTTGCGTTCGGTATTCCATTCTGGAAGTCTGCTTGGGGATCCCACAAACTGAATACCAAACAAATTGACAAGCAGTGAGCAATGAAAGCACACACACCCCATAGACTATAATGGGGTCCATGTGTTTTCTGCGCAGTGTCCGAACAAGTCATGCAGACAGGAAAGTAGTTCATGAAGTACTTTTCTCTCCACATGTTCTATGTGGACACTGCACGGAAAACACACATGGACCCCATTATAGTCTATAGGGTCCGTGTGCTTTTGTAAGCTCACCGCTTGTCAATGCATTTAGTATTCTGTTTGGGGGGTCCCCAAGCAGACTCCCCGAATGGAATACCGAAGGCATATGTTAAGCGGGCCTTAGATTAAATATATTGTAAGTTTAGTTTAACCATAAACATGTTTAATTGTAATTGTAAAATTAAAATTGTAATTGTTAATAAACTTGGAAAATAAATGAACCATTATGTTTTTTTTTCCTTGAACAATTCACATTTGAATAAAAATAAAGGTAAAACACTGATAAGTACACCAAAATGTTACATGCAGCAATTACAACTTTCAGGAATTTATGAAAACCTAATGGTCTAGGTGCTTTTATCTATCTCCTAAAGCCGTCATATCTAGTGAATTGAAGACTTGAAGTAAACACACATGAAAAAACGCTCCCAAATTTTATATGACACAAACTTATATGACTCATATTTTGTGTCTACAAAGGACCCTTTGGTGTAAGAGTCCAGGCCTGCTTCTACAAAGCCCTGTAGGCAGAACTGGCCCCTTTTCTACTGAAATTTTTCAACGCAGCCTCCTTTGATATGCCCTTCCCTTCCTCCTTCCTTCATGCCCATGTCGCAGTCATACCTAAAGAGGGCAAATACCCTCAATTCTGTCCCAGCAACAAAACCATCTTCCTGATCAATAATGATGTCAAATTATTTGTGAAATTCATCACAAATAGATTAGGCCATCATATGCATGCTCTAATCCACTCCAACCAGCTGGGGTTTATTCTGCAAAGGGAGGCTCAGGACAACACCTTGAAGGCCTTCTCCATCATCCACCTATGCCTAAAAATCTCAGATACTTATGATGTTACTTTCTCTGGATGCCGAGACAGCCTTTGACAGGTTGGACTGAGGTTTCCTCGAGGCAACCCTCCATCAGATAGGTCTAGGCCCCACTATGATCACATGTATACGTGCGCTTTACGCTTCCCCACAGGCCCAAATTTGGGTTAACAGTCGGCTCCTCCAACTATACACAACGCCACGTGTCAGAATTGCCACCTCTCCTCAATCCTATATGCTCTAGTCATGAAACATCTTCCCATTACCATCTGTCATAATCCAACCATACAAGGTGTGTGCTTCATAAACCTAAAATTAAAAATTTTGGCATTCGTAGACAATGTCCTCCTCTTCATCCCCCAACCCCTAATGACTCTTTCTTCTCTCCTCTGTGAAATTGGCACTTACTGTTTTTGCAGCAACTACAAAATCAACCTTTTAAAAAGCACAGCACTCAACATCTCTGTGGCTGACTCTTTAGTTTGATCCCTCCGCTCTGTTTTCCCCTTCTCATGGTCATCCAAGGCCATTAAGTACTTAGGGGTACATTTCCCCAGCTTACTCTCTGATACATATTACCTGAGCTTTCTCCCCTACTATGTACCCTCCAAGCCAGTCTTACTCACTGAGACATTAAGGGACTCATGGTTAGAATATTCTCCCCAGACTCCTCTACCTCTCTCAAATGGTCCCTGCCATTCTCCACAGGGAATTCATCTCCTCCATCCGGAAAACACTATCTAAGTTTATCTGGGCTTCATAGCCCCCCAGAGTAGCCAAAAATATCATGACTAAACCTGAACAGAAAGGTGGCTTAGCTGTCCCAGATTGTACCCACTAATAATTGAATGCATTCTATATTGGCACAACTCCCAACACCCCAAACTCTGGTTTGCCCTAGAGAGATATCTGTGCCCCTAACCTCTCACATCCCTCTGGTGGTTCCATAGACACCATTGGTCGGAAAGTCATCTTTGCTTTTCAAGTTCTGGGTGCGTATTGTATTTACAGAACCATTACGCAACTATTCACAAATGATTGTCCACTGATTCACTTCTAGGGCAACCCAGACTTTCTTGCAACCCTTCGGCCCACCTTTCTCTCTTGCCCCACTGAACATATACCCCTCACATTCTATAAGGTTCTATCCCCAACTTTTCTTCTCTTATACACTGACCTAGTCCCTCAGGAAACTACCTACAGCTACATCACTTCTACTTTACCCTAAGATACAAAACATACACAGAGCGCTATCTCTGTTTGAACGCCTATCTGTATCCTACACCATGTCACTTACCCTATCTCAATTATCTACAGTTTATTCTCTGATGACAAAGACACTCTGCCACCATTTACCACAGACTAGGACAGAGAACAGGGGCTCACTGCCTTCCAATCTTGACAAAAATTTTCCATTTCAAGTAAAGCTCAGGAGACTAAGTATAAGATTCTTCAGTAGTGGTGCAGAGTCCCCTCTGTCCTTTATGAGATCTTTCCCTCAACATCAGATCGCTGTTGGAGGTGTGTTGCTGGCCGGGTCACGATAGTACACATCTGGAGGAACTGCCCTCTGATACTCCCTTTTTGGCATGAAGTGCATAGAGTTATCAATTTTTTTTTTACTGTCATTGTGTTGGAAGATGACTCAGTCCCTCTCCTTCTTTCTATTTCCCCCCATAACTTACAAAAGCACATCTGTAAATTGATCGGTTTCTTGCTTGTAGCGACCCTATCCATCATACTCAGGTTGTGGAAATCCAATTCACTCCCCAAATTATCATTATGGCTCCAAGATATCCTATACATATGGCATATGAAGGACCTGGTTGCGGAACTCAGGCCGGATGTTAGTGCTCATCAAAAAGTGTGGCTCCTATGGAACACATTATATTTCTTTGCCACCTTCTAGACTTCCTTCCATATCAGTTGTTTATAACCTTTCTCATCCTCCCCCCCTAGCCTGCCTTCCCTCCTCCATGCTCTGGTTCCCTACCTACTGCTGCCCCCATGCGAACCTCCTCTCCCCCACTAGTATTCCGTTGTTTGATGGGAAGTGTGCTTGTTTCTTTTCTCCATGTTGCAATTCCTTCTGTGTTACACTAGTCTGCATTAGTCTGCACTAATCTACATTAGTCTGCTGCATCAGAGCCTTATGTAGCGTTGCTTCTCCCTTAGTGTCTTGCCTACTTCCCATGTGATCATATCCGTCCCACTCTCCATCACTCCTTGATCCCAGCCACACCACTGTTGTGAACGCTCTTTTTTACTTGTTTTGCTTCCAATTTATATTGTTTTGTAAAACCTTTAGCAAAACTTTTAATGGTAAAAAAAAAAAAAAAAAAAAAAAACAAATCCAGAAACAGCCTTTGAAATTGGAAGATATTCCCATCTTTGGTATCCTTGGCAAAGCCTAATGTCAGAGGGTAGCACCATGAGGGGGGACCAAAAAACTTCTCCCATTCTGTAGCTAACACATTTCAACTCTAGGGAATCATTATGTGAAACCTCTTCAAGGAAATACTAGAACATTAACTGTGCAATGACTTGCATCAATTAAAGGGATATGAATATGTATATAATATTATATAACAAAGCAAATACATCCTAAGATATGATGCAACATAACTTAGTTGTGGTACAATAACTTTATTCAAACTTCTCTCTCACTGCAGTCAACACCAGGGTCAGGGGATAATCGTACATATCGTGGAGAGTGTGTGCCTGCATAGGCAGTACGGAGACTTACAAGTCATTCCTGCTCCGCTAGGGATTCTGGGTAAAAAATATGCAAATCTATTCTCCAGGATGTAATTAGGAGAACAGTGCCTCTGTATGCCGCCTTCTAGAGGGCAGCATCCTTAACATCATGCATGACTCAGTTAATAAGTCTACTATCATGATGCGGATTTAATTGCCAAATTAGTATTTCTATTCCAAAAGGAACAGATTCCCAGCTATGGACAGCGCTGTTTTGGCCTTTTGGGCCATCCTAAGCATAGCGCAGGGATACTGATTTGGCAGAGTGAGAGACTATAGACCAGGGTCAGGGGATAATCGTACACATCAGGGAGAGTGTGTGCCTACATAGGCAGTACGGAGACTTACAAGTCATTCCTGCTCCGCTAGGGATTCTGGGTAAAAAATATGCAAATCTATTCTCCAGTATATAATTAGGAGAACAGAGTGCACTCTGTATGCCGCCCTCTAGAGGTCAACACAGTCAGGAAAGGAATTTTAACCCTTCTCGTGCAGCTAGGCCATATTTTTAAGTTGTGAGTCTGCACCATCTTATATTTACTTGCTTTAACCCCTTCCCGACATGCGCCTTAATAGTACAGCGCATGTCGGGTCTGTAACTATGGCGACCACCCGGGAGCCGGGCGGCCGCCATAGCCGCCGGGTGTCTACTGCTTTAAGCAGTAGACAACCGGCTCTAATGCCTCCGATCGGTCCCCGGACCGATCGGAGGCATCAACCCCTCCGGCGCCGCGGTCAAAGGCGCCGGAGGCGCCATTTTCCCAGCGGCGCATGGGCGCCGCCATTTTGGCCGGGATCGCCAGCTCCTGGAGCATGCTCCAGGGCTGACGTCCCATTGCCATGACAGCCGGGAGCCTTGTACAGGCTCCCAGGCTTGTCTGCAAAGCCTCTCTTTTGCAGGCTGGTCTATGCAGCCTGCAAAAGAAAGGATGCTTTTTTGCAATGCATTGCAATGCATTAGCATTAGGGGGTCTAATAAATGCAAAAAAAAAAAAAAAAAGTTAAAAAAAATATAAAAAAATATAAAAAGAATTAAAAGTTCAAATCACCCCCCTTTCCCTAGAACACATATAAAAGTAGTTAAAAACTGTGAAACATATACATGTTAGGTATCCCCACGTCCGAAATCGCCCGCTCTACAAATCTATAAAAATATTTTTCCTGTTCGGTAAACGCTGTAGCGGGAAAAATAGTCGAAAGTGCCAAACCGCCGGTTTTTCACTGTTTTGATTCTGATAAAAATTTGAATAAAAAGTGATCAAAGCAATAACATTTCCCGAAAATGGTAGAACTAAAAAGTACACCCGGCCCCGCAAAAAAAGACGCCCTATGCATCCCCGTACACTTACGTATAAAAAAGTTACGGCCATCGGAATATGGCGACTTTTAGAAAAAAAAAAATTTAACACAGTTTTGGAATTTTTTTTAGGGGTCAAAATGTAAATAAAACCATATAAATTTGGTATCCCTGGAACCGTACCGAAACACAGAATATAGGGGACATGTCATTTTGGCTGCACAGTGAACGCCGTAAAACCAAAGCCCGTAAGAAAGTCGCAGAAATGCATTTTTTCTTCAAATCCACCCCATTCTGAATTTTTTTCCTGCTTCCCAGTACATTATATAGAATAATTAATGGTGGCATCAGGAAGAAAAATTTGTCCCGCAAAAAATAAAACCTCATATGGCTCTGGGAGCAGAGAAATAAAAAAGTTATGGGGTTTAGAAGGAGGGGAGTCAAAAACGAAAAACGAAAATCAAAAAATGCCATCGGCGGGAAGGGGTTAAATAATGTTGTGCCTGGTCATGCACTACTGCACAATATGATCTGTTGTCCAGTCTTGTGTATCTGAACAGCTATTGCATTGACCCTGCTGTTCAGCATAAGTGCATTTTCACTTTTTTCCCTTGTGTACTATACATACACCAAGAAAATATAAATCATATATTAAGAACTCTAAAGGTAACTCACTGTACACAGTATGACTGAGCCATGGTAAGCCTATGCTCATTACTGCTAATTGCTGGACTATACCTGTATATGCTATTTACAACATTGTCTTGTGCTTACCATATGATTACATGGTTCAGGTTCCCCAATGTACCGACACCCCACATGTAATGCTACATATGCAGGCTTTGATAAGGTTTTTAAGATGCAGTCTTTGTAGGCATATGTACAGTGCCGTAACTACCGTGGTAGCAGTGGTAGTAGCTGCCACAGGGCCCGGGACCTTAGGGGGCCCTGCAGACTCACGTAATCTTTATTAACCTGCTGGAGTAACCCCAGCAGGTAATGGGCCCTATTTACTTGCTGATCCCTTATCCTGCTCACAGCTGCCTGCGCTTCCCTTTCTGCAGATGCAGCTATGATCAGGAGCCGGGACCGATAAGTGAGGCCGGGCACCGGCGAACCTCACAAACACTGCTATCATTATAAACCGGGTTCTTTTCTGACCCTGGAGCACAATGATTGTAGCCTCAGGGGAGATGAGGGAACATAAAAAAAACACTGTTATTTACCTCTCCTGAGCTCTGGCAGGCTTCAGGCCTATTTGGTGATGTCCCAGACGTCACGTGGGCTGGGCTTGTATCATTGTGCGTTGTGATGCATGCCCGGCTCCCGTGATGTCTGGTTCAACATTGAACACGTGGCGGAGCCAGGGAGAGGTAAATAACATTGTTTTGTATCCTCCCCTGGGTTTCCAATCATTATACTCTGGGGTCTTTTCAGAGCCCAGATTGTAGTAACTGTTCATGTTACAATGTTCATTGTTTCATATCCTCTCCTGGGTTTCCAATCGTCACTAGCATGAGCACTTGTATGAATGTGCTATATAAATACATTGAGTACAACATTTATGAATATTTTTTTGTATGGAAACTATATCACTACTGCTTTATTCTCTTTCTGACTTGTCCATATTTTTCACAAACAAAAGAATCTCATAAATTCATGGCTAGCCTTTTGTTACAAGTTGAAATCAAATGGAACTTTTAACATTCTCTCTAACTTTTCCATTATGTGTAACTAAATAGCCACAGACAGGAACTGTCAAAAGTAATGTGTAATTTGACACAGAAAAATGACAGTTATTATGGCCTGAACAGCTGCAGAGAGCACCCTACACCACAAGGTACATACTCTTTCATTATCAGAAGTATTTACCGTTTGGTGCCTCTGTAGAAATTGGATATTTCAGATTCAGATGAAAGCCCAGAGAAGATCAGCAATTGCTGTCAACTCACAGCCTACTAGTGGAAAACAAGTGTCGTAAATTAAATCATGAGAATTACAACTTGGTAAAGTAACATTTGTGAAATAACAGAAATTTGGGGGTTTAATTATTTTAAGTCTACTTCTTATTAGTGGTTTTACATTTCATTTAACATACTACTACAATATTTCCTCCATTAGGGAAATATTAGTGTATTGGATGCAACACAACAAATAATATATTACACAGCACGGTAGACCTTAAATATACAATAGCAGTTACTGTAGGATAGTACTCTTCATACTGTACAGCAGGGGTGCCCAATACGTCGATCGCGATCTACCGGTCGATTGCGAAGGATGTATGGGTTGATCACGGGATGCAGCCAGGGAGCCCCGGTGTCTGCAGGCCCCGCCTGCAAGTGTCCAGAGATGACTCTCAGCCTGCCCTGTGAACAAGCACTCCGGACACTTGCAGGCCGGGCAGCAGCAGCTCTGGGGGATGACGCGGTCCCTGCTCTTAGGGATGAAGGGAGCCAGGGTGCTGCTTGTTCACAGCGCAGGCTGAGAGTCATCTCCGGACACTGGCAGGCGGGGCTGCCACAGCCCTGACTGAGAATGAGTGTAAGGCCTCGGCCTGCCAGTGTCCAGAGATGATTCTCAGCCTGCGCTGTGAACAAGCAGACAGCGGAGAGCTGTCTCCTGCTCTCACCCTCCGCCCCACCCACAGGCCCCACCCCGGCCCGCCCACAGGCCCCGCCCACAAGAAGTGGGTAGTAGATCTTATCCCTTGGTCAGTATATAAAGTAGCTCACATGCTGAAAAAGTGTGAGCACCCCTGCTGTACAGCAAAGTCATAGTAAATAAGCATCCACTGCTCCATTGGCTCCTAACACAACAAAAAGCATTAGAAATGGCAAATTGAACTAAGTACTATTAGGGTGGGGCAGCGGAAATACTGCTGCAAAAAAAATGCTGCATATTAGAGTATCTGCAAAGTGGATGGGATTCTGGCCAATCCCATCCACACATTGCTAAAAAAAAAGTCTGTAGCGGAAATGCTGCAATTTCAAAAATTGTCACATTTTTGTAAATTACAGCATACAGTTATACCCACGGAAATGTTGGTGGTTTCCATATCGGCAGAATAGGGATAGAAATCTTTTCTGCAGCGATTGTTGGCTGTGATGATATTTCAGGGTTTGTTTGTTTTTTTACTATTGCATAGTGGTAGGCTTTAAGGCTGAGACCCCATGTTGTGCAAAGCAGCTAAAAAAAGTTGCAGATAAACCGTAGTGGAAATGAATCACGTTTTTTATAGCATTTTTTAAATTGTGTTTTTGCTACATTTTTCTCAGTGGTATTTTTCCCTTATTAAATTATAGGTAAAATTAACATACTGCATTTTTCAAAAATACAATTTAAAACAAATTTTTTTTCATTGCATTTTTTTCTGCAATGTTTCTTATCTGCTTTCCACAACATAATGCCTTAGCCTAAACGTATATTTTGTAATATATATTATCTACCCATATTACTGCCATTTAGTGGAAACCAGGCTAAAATCAGTTCAAATTACCCCCCCCTTTCCCTACAATATATATATATATATATATATATATATATATATATATATATATATATATATATATATATTTAAAAAAATCCCCGTGAAACATACACATTTTAAGTATCCCTGTGTTCAAAAACTCTCAGTCTACAATCTTTCAAAAATTTTTTCCTATACAGTGAATGCCATAGTAGGAAAAAAAAGTCAAAAGTGCCAAAATGCTGTTTCTTCGCTGATTCACCTGTGATAAAAAAATTTGAATAAAAAGTGCTCCAAGTAATAGACATTCCCCAAAACGGTATGAGTAAAAAGTAAATCTGGCTCTGAAAAAAAAGATGCTTCCCCGTATGCATCCCCGTACATGAAAATATAAAAAAGTTACAGGTGTCAGGTTATGTCAACTTTAAGAAAAAAAATTATTTTTGCAAAGCTTTGGGTTTTATTTAGGGGTTAAAATATAAATAAAACTATAAAAATGTGGCATCTCCAAAATTGTACTGAAACATAGAATACAGGTGATGTCATTTTGGCTGCACAGTGTATGCTGTAAAAATTAGACTGTAAGAAATTTGCACAAATGCATTTTTTCTCCAATTTCAGCCCATTCAGATTTTTTTCCAGCTTCCCAGTACATTGGACAGAATAATAAATGGTGCCATTATAAAAAACAATTTGCCCCACAAACATTAACCCCTCATATGGCTCTGTAAACATTAAAATAAAAAAGTTAAGAGATTTGGAAGGTGGGTAGTCAAAAACAAAAATCAAAAAATACCTCTGGCGGAAAACGGCTACAAATTCTCCTTTGTAATGCTCTAACAATTGCCAGTATGTACAGATACCATGGGGCTACTTCAAATAGCTGTCTCTCCATTTTTATACAATGTAGAACAGTGGGTGAGGTTCTCAGCAAATATTGTACCAAGATCTCAGTATTAGCTGTAGTATAAGGTAGGGTTCACACCACCGTTGGTGTCCACTCATAAGGTGTCCGTTTAAAAGAAAAAAAAAAACACCTATCATAACTAGAGATGAGCGAACACTAAAATGTTCGAGGTTCGAAATTCGATTCGAACAGCCGCTCACTGTTCGAGTGTTCGAATGGGTTTCGAACCCCATTATAGTCTATGGGGAACATAAACTCGTTAAGGGGGAAACCCAAATTCGTGTCTGGAGGGTCACCAAGTCCACTATGACACCCCAGGAAATGATACCAACACCCTGGAATGACACTGGGACAGCAGGGGAAGCATGTCTGGGGGCATAAAAGTCACTTTATTTCATGGAAATCCCTGTCAGTTTGCGATTTTCGCAAGCTAACTTTTCCCCATAGAAATGCATTGGCCAGTGCTGATTGGCCAGAGTACGGAACTCGACCAATCAGCGCTGGCTCTGCTGGAGGAGGCGGAGTCTAAGATAGCTCCACACCAGTCTCCATTCAGGTCCGACCTTAGACTCCGCCTCCTCCGGCAGAGCCAGCGCTGATTGGCCGAAGGCTGGCCAATGCATTCCTATGCGAATGCAGACTTAGCAGTGCTGAGTCAGTTTTGCTCAACTACACATCTGATGCACACTCGGCACTGCTACATCAGATGTAGCAATCTGATGTAGCAGAGCCGAGGGTGCACTAGAACCCCTGTGCAAACTCAGTTCACGCTAATAGAATGCATTGGCCAGCGCTGATTGGCCAATGCATTCTATTAGCCCGATGAAGTAGAGCTGAATGTGTGTGCTAAGCACACACATTCAGCACTGCTTCATCAAGCCAATACAATGCATTAGCCAGTGCTGATTGGCCAGAGTACGGAATTCGGCCAATCAGCGCTGGCCAATGCATTCTATTAGCCCGATGAAGTAGAGCTGAATGTGTGTGCTAAGCACACACATTCAGCACTGCTTCATCAAGCCAATACAATGCATTAGCCAGTGCTGATTGGCCAGAGTACGGAATTCGGCCAATCAGCGCTGGCTCTGCTGGAGGAGGCGGAGTCTAAGGTCGCTCCACACCAGTCTCCATTCAGGTCCGACCTTAGACTCCGCCTCCTCCGGCAGAGCCAGCGCTGATTGGCCGAAGGCTGGCCAATGCATTCCTATGCGAATGCAGACTTAGCAGTGCTGAGTCAGTTTTGCTCAACTACACATCTGATGCACACTCGGCACTGCTACATCAGATGTAGCAATCTGATGTAGCAGAGCCGAGGGTGCACTAGAACCCCTGTGCAAACTCAGTTCACGCTAATAGAATGCATTGGCCAGCGCTGATTGGCCAATGCATTCTATTAGCCCGATGAAGTAGAGCTGAATGTGTGTGCTAAGCACACACATTCAGCACTGCTTCATCAAGCCAATACAATGCATTAGCCAGTGCTGATTGGCCAGAGTACGGAATTCGGCCAATCAGCGCTGGCCAATGCATTCTATTAGCCCGATGAAGTAGAGCTGAATGTGTGTGCTAAGCACACACATTCAGCACTGCTTCATCAAGCCAATACAATGCATTAGCCAGTGCTGATTGGCCAGAGTACGGAATTCGGCCAATCAGCGCTGGCTCTGCTGGAGGAGGCGGAGTCTAAGATCGCTCCACACCAGTCTCCATTCAGGTCCGACCTTAGACTCCGCCTCCTCCGGCAGAGCCAGCGCTGATTGGCCGAAGGCTGGCCAATGCATTCCTATGCGAATGCAGACTTAGCAGTGCTGAGTCAGTTTTGCTCAACTACACATCTGATGCACACTCGGCACTGCTACATCAGATGTAGCAATCTGATGTAGCAGAGCCGAGGGTGCACTAGAACCCCTGTGCAAACTCAGTTCACGCTAATAGAATGCATTGGCCAGCGCTGATTGGCCAATGCATTCTATTAGCCCGATGAAGTAGAGCTGAATGTGTGTGCTAAGCACACACATTCAGCACTGCTTCATCAAGCCAATACAATGCATTAGCCAGTGCTGATTGGCCAGAGTACGGAATTCGGCCAATCAGCGCTGGCTCTGCTGGAGGAGGCGGAGTCTAAGGTCGGACCTGAATGGAGACTGGTGTGGAGCGATCTTAGACTCCGCCTCCTCCAGCAGAGCCAGCGCTGATTGGCCGAATTCCGTACTCTGGCCAATCAGCACTGGCTAATGCATTGTATTGGCGTGATGAAGCAGTGCTGAATGTGTGTGCTTAGCACACACATTCAGCTCTACTTCATCGGGCTAATAGAATGCATTGGCCAGCGCTGATTGGCCGAATTCCGTACTCTGGCCAATCAGTGCTGGCCAATGCATTCTATTAGCTTGATGAAGCAGAGTGTGCACAAGGGTTCAAGCGCACCCTCGGCTCTGATGTAGCAGAGCCGAGGCTGCACAAGGGTTCAAGCGCACCCTCGGCTCTGATGTAGGAGAGCCGAGGGTGCACTTGAACCCTTGTGCAGCCTCGGCTCTGCTACATCAGAGCCGAGGGTGCGCTTGAACCCTTGTGCACACTCTGCTTCATCAAGCTAATAGAATGCATTGGCCAGCGCTGATTGGCCAATGTATTCTATTAGCCTGATGAAGTAGAGCTGAATGTGTGTGCTAAGCACACACATTCAGCTCTACTTCATCGGGCTAATAGAATGCATTGGCCAGCGCTGATTGGCCAGAGTACGGAACTCGACCAATCAGCGCTGGCTCTGCTGGAGGAGGCGGAGTCTAAGATCGCTCCACACCAGTCTCCATTCAGGTCCGACCTTAGACTCCGCCTCCTCCAGCAGAGCCAGCGCTGATTGGCCGAATTCCGTACTCTGGCCAATCAGCACTGGCTAATGCATTGTATTGGCGTGATGAAGCAGTGCTGAATGTGTGTGCTTAGCACACACATTCAGCTCTACTTCATCGGGCTAATAGAATGCATTGGCCAATCAGCGCTGGCCAATGCATTCTATTAGCGTGAACTGAGTTTGCACAGGGGTTCTAGTGCACCCTCGGCTCTGCTACATCAGATTGCTACATCTGATATAGCAGTGCCGAGTGTGCATCAGATGTGTAGTTGAGCAAAACTGACTCAGCACTGCTAAGTCTCTGCATTCGCATAGGAATGCATTGGCCAGCCTTCGGCCAATCAGCGCTGGCTCTGCCGGAGGAGGCGGAGTCTAAGGTCGGACCTGAATGGAGACTGGTGTGGAGCGATCTTAGACTCCGCCTCCTCCAGCAGAGCCAGCGCTGATTGGTCGAGTTCCGTACTCTGGCCAATCAGCGCTGGCCAATGCATTCTATTAGCCCGATGAAGTAGAGCTGAATGTGTGTGCTTAGCACACACATTCAGCTCTACTTCATCAGGCTAATAGAATACATTGGCCAATCAGCGCTGGCCAATGCATTCTATTAGCTTGATGAAGCAGAGTGTGCACAAGGGTTCAAGCGCACCCTCGGCTCTGATGTAGCAGAGCTGAGGGTGCACAAGGGTTCAAGTGCACCCTCGGCTCTCCTACATCAGAGCCGAGGGTGCGCTTGAACCCTTGTGCAGCCTCGGCTCTGCTACATCAGAGCCGAGGGTGCGCTTGAACCCTTGTGCACACTCTGCTTCATCAAGCTAATAGAATGCATTGGCCAGCACTGATTGGCCAGAGTACGGAATTCGGCCAATCAGCGCTGGCCAATGCATCCCTATGGGAAAAAGTTTATCTCACAAAAATCACAATTACACACCCGATAGAGCCCCAAAAAGTTATTTTTAATAACATTCCCCCCTAAATAAAGGTTATCCCTAGCTATCCCTGCCTGTACAGCTATCCCTGTCTCATAGTCACAAAGTTCACATTCTCATATGACCCGGATTTGAAATCCACTATTCGTCTAAAATGGAGGTCACCTGATTTCGGCAGCCAATGACTTTTTCCAATTTTTTTCAATGCCCCCAGTGTCGTAGTTCCTGTCCCACCTCCCCTGCGCTGTTATTGGTGCAAAAAAGGCGCCAGGGAAGGTGGGAGGGGAATCGAATTTTGGCGCACTTTACCACGTGGTGTTCGATTCGATTCGAACATGGCGAACACCCTGATATCCGATCGAACATGTGTTCGATAGAACACTGTTCGCTCATCTCTAATCATAACGTACACAAATGGACTGTCATTGATGGCTATCAGTTACTGTCCATTATATGTCCATTGCCCATAGACCTCAATGTTTAAAAAAAAATGGGCACTTACTGTCTGTTTTTTCAAATGGTCCTGCATTTAGGATTTTTTTGTCTGCTTGAAAAAACAGACATGGTTGTAAATGGACACTAAAGGACACAAAATGGACACTAAAGGACACAAGATAAAAGCCCATTGAAATTAATGGAAATTGCAAATGGACCACCTAGTGTCCATTGCTGAAATCTTGTATGGACAATAGCCACAGATGTTGCTGTGTGGACACCAACGATAGTGTGAACGTCCCCTAATAGAGCTGGAGATATTACTAGTCAGGATATGCAATTCATGCTACATATAAAATTCCCATTTCTGACTGTATGGTTAATTAGTGATACCTCCATTTTTGTTGTAGTTAAACTGCAAGAACCTCAGTTTTCATATGAATCATAATGACCCTCCCTTTAGTAATTACTACATCTGTACATACTGGCAATACATAGTGAACCTGGGATAACCACAGAATAATGGAAGTAATACTCCTTTAAGGGCTAGTTCACACGGGGGCAAGGAGGCGGATTTTGACAGTGGATTTCGCCTCAAAATCCTCCTCCATACAATGGTGGTCTATGGAGACCACTAGCGTTCTTTTTTCCGCTAGTGGCTTCCACCTGGCGGCAGCAACCTCTGGAGTCGGCCCATTCATTTGAGCCGACTCTGGTGGGGGAAGCCGCGACCATGACGGTTGTGGCAGGTGGGTTTTGACCCAAGAGTGACATGGCTCCCTGCGTCACTCTCGGTGCCAAAATCCGCCCCAACAACCCCCTACTGTAAAAAAAAAGTAAAGGATTTATTCACCCATAATACAAAGATGTAACGCTTTAATTCCACAATGGAGCAATTTTCAAGCAACCCATGTTTTTCACAGTGTTGCCCTAATATTGGAAGCTTCAGTGAATATTGGAGGGCAGTGCTTAATGCTTAGTGTTGCCTGGGAGATTTAAATCCTATTTAATACTAAAACTAAATATATTAGTGAAGCATATTACACAATGTTTACCAATAGTACATCATAGATTAAAAAAGAAAATTGAAATGGTAGTTAGTTACTCCTTCCGACAGTCGCAACTTCCCAGTCTGGAGTAGGCCCAAATGAATGGGCCTAATCCGGAGGGCGCTACCATGAGGCAGACACCGCAGCTCAACCAGCTGTGGAATCTGCCTGAAGAAAGGGCAGTTCACTTCTTTTTTCCTCTAGCGGGAACATACCGCTAGTGGAAAAAAGAACTCTAGCGGTCTGCATAGACCTCTATTGTGAAGGCGCAGATTTTAAGAAGGATTCAGCACCAAAATCCACCCCCTCTTGCCACGTGTGAACGAGCCCTTAGCTGAGTGACAGAGTCCAAGCACAAGTTAGTCATCAGATATGAGATTTATTTATTAATCATATACCTCTTTCCATGACATCCCCCCTGCACTACCATATAACAGCAGACCCCAGAGTATGATAAGCAGAGGCTCAGAGGAGGTTGTAAGAAATAACAGTCGTACCCACCTTCTCTCACCGTCCTGGGCTTCTTTGCGGCATCAGGTGTTCAGATATTCCTTCATGGCCTCTGAAGAGACCCCAGAATATAATAGCACTTCCAGTTTGAACATAACTTGAAATTTGGCTGATACTAGTTAGACGAATCTTGCAAGGTTTACCTATCTCTAAATTTGACAATGAGGAAAAAAAAGCCAAACTAGGTCACATTCTTAAAGGTTTAATCCTATGACTGTGTGAAGTTTAGCGAGAGAGTTATGGCAACTCAAGTCCTAAAACAGCATCTCCAAATCCTTTAGACATAAGGTGTATTATAAAAGTAATAGTCACAGAAATGTAGTGTCTAGAGATGAGCGAACAGTGTTCTATCGAACACATGTTCGATCGGATATCAGGGTGTTCGCCATGTTCGAATCGAATCGAACACCACGTGGTAAAGTGCGCCAAAATTCGATTCCCCTCCCACCTTCCCTGGCGCCTTTTTTGCACCAATAACAGCGCAGGGGAGGTGGGACAGGAACTACGACACTGGGGGCATTGAAAAAAATTGGAAAAAGTCATTGGCTGCCGAAATCAGGTGACCTCCATTTTAGACGAATAGTGGATTTCAAATCCGGGTCATATGAGAATGTGAACTTTGTGACTATGAGACAGGGATAGCTGTACAGGCAGGGATAGCTAGGGATAACCTTTATTTAGGGGGGAATGTTATTAAAAATAACTTTTTGGGGCTCTATCGGGTGTGTAATTGTGATTTTTGTGAGATAAACTTTTTCCCATAGGGATGCATTGGCCAGCGCTGATTGGCCGAATTCCGTACTCTGGCCAATCAGTGCTGGCCAATGCATTCTATTAGCTTGATGAAGCAGAGTGTGCACAAGGGTTCAAGCGCACCCTCGGCTCTGATGTAGCAGAGCCGAGGCTGCACAAGGGTTCAAGCGCACCCTCGGCTCTGATGTAGGAGAGCCGAGGGTGCACTTGAACCCTTGTGCACCCTCAGCTCTGCTACATCAGAGCCGAGGGTGCGCTTGAACCCTTGTGCACACTCTGCTTCATCAAGCTAATAGAATGCATTGGCCAGCGCTGATTGGCCAATGTATTCTATTAGCCTGATGAAGTAGAGCTGAATGTGTGTGCTAAGCACACACATTCAGCTCTACTTCATCGGGCTAATAGAATGCATTGGCCAGCGCTGATTGGCCAATGCATTCTATTAGCCCGATGAAGTAGAGCTGAATGTGTGTGCTAAGCACACACATTCAGCACTGCTTCATCACGCCAATACAATGCATTAGCCAGTGCTGATTGGCCAGAGTACGGAATTCGGCCAATCAGCGCTGGCTCTGCTGGAGGAGGCGGAGTCTAAGATCGCTCCACACCAGTCTCCATTCAGGTCCGACCTTAGACTCCGCCTCCTCCAGCAGAGCCAGCGCTGATTGGCCGAATTCCGTACTCTGGCCAATCAGCACTGGCTAATGCATTGTATTGGCTTGATGAAGCAGTGCTGAATGTGTGTGCTTAGCACACACATTCAGCTCTACTTCATCGGGCTAATAGAATGCATTGGCCAGCGCTGATTGGCCGAATTCCGTACTCTGGCCAATCAGCACTGGCTAATGCATTGTATTGGCTTGATGAAGCAGTGCTGAATGTGTGTGCTTAGCACACACATTCAGCTCTACTTCATCGGGCTAATAGAATGCATTGGCCAATCAGCGCTGGCCAATGCATTCTATTAGCGTGAACTGAGTTTGCACAGGGGTTCTAGTGCACCCTCGGCTCTGCTACATCAGATTGCTACATCTGATGTAGCAGTGCCGAGTGTGCATCAGATGTGTAGTTGAGCAAAACTGACTCAGCACTGCTAAGTCTGCATTCGCATAGGAATGCATTGGCCAGCCTTCGGCCAATCAGCGCTGGCTCTGCCGGAGGAGGCGGAGTCTAAGGTCGGACCTGAATGGAGACTGGTGTGGAGCTATCTTAGACTCCGCCTCCTCCAGCAGAGCCAGCGCTGATTGGTCGAGTTCCGTACTCTGGCCAATCAGCACTGGCCAATGCATTTCTATGGGGAAAAGTTAGCTTGCGAAAATCGCAAACTGACAGGGATTTCCATGAAATAAAGTGACTTTTATGCCCCCAGACATGCTTCCCCTGCTGTCCCAGTGTCATTCCAGGGTGTTGGTATCATTTCCTGGGGTGTCATAGTGGACTTGGTGACCCTCCAGACACGAATTTGGGTTTCCCCCTTAACGAGTTTATGTTCCCCATAGACTATAATGGGGTTCGAAACCCATTCGAACACTCGAACAGTGAGCGGCTGTTCGAATCGAATTTCGAACCTCGAACATTTTAGTGTTCGCTCATCTCTAGTAGTGTCGTATTGTACATTGGGAAGAGCTCTCAATCTCTCAATCGAGTGCTAATAAATGAACGTTTTTTTAAAACGCAATTATAAATTTTGTCCTAAATTTGCACCATTTACTATAATGCTTATCGAATGACTTATGGTACTAATGAACGTCCATATTACAAGCGGGTAAAAAGATATTTAACAAGAACCGCTATTTCAGCTTAAAGAGTGAATCACATAAGCAATGTTTACTCATTGTTGCAGCTCTTATACGTTGCTTCATTGATTTATGCCTGAGGGAAAGTGTAGGACACAATATTCAATGTAAGAAAATTAATTGAAAGAATGTAGTAAGCTTGGCTGCACAAAGGTCAAGTTTTCACCACAACCGCTTGTAATCTTTACAAATAAGACAAATGACAAAGGAGAAAACTAGAATGAACATGACCCATTAAATTCAAATTAGTTTGGATTTTACGCTTAGTACTACATGGATTAGAATGTATTTTCTTGCAGACTTAAAAGCAGCCATTTATCAGGGAGCAGCTCACAAGATGCCGCCATTGCCTTAATTGGCATATTAGACTTTAGCAATGTTTCCAGGGCCCTAGAGAATCATTATAGCAACAGGTGTACTTGTGCCCTGCATCGCTGGCAACACACACAGTTTTATGGATGTCTTTCAGCTCCAGTTGTTTCTTAGTAAATTGCGCCCAGAATGAGTGAATGTTGTCAGATATTGACCCTGTTGGCATTCCAAAGAAGAGACAGAGTCTAATGAAGCATGTGCAAACATTACACACAAAGACATGCAGTGATATTTTTTATTTAAAAAATGTTAGCCACGGAAGAAAGAAAACTGGGAGATTATTCACATCCACCAGTAAGTTTTTACATTGTAACGAAATATGCACTATTATGTAAAGTTTTCTGAATTATGCATATGCCTGGGGAAATAAAGGAGCCTAAGTATGCCTCAAGAAATTGGGTCATTTCTAGTAGATAGATACTAATTCATGGTAAATTCCAGTATTTGTTTTCTTTCATAAGATATTATTAGATAATTGAGTTACAATTACATGAAACTACTAGTGGAAACTTTTAAAGAAAGGGATCAATCACTAAACTTTAGACCACAGACCTAAGTTGCAAAAACACTGCATTTTACATTACCTGCAAAGTGGTTGGGATTCTGGCTAATCCTTCCCATACATTGCAGAAAAAAATCTGCAGCGGAAATGCGATTTAAAAAACGCTTGTGCTTTTGCGGATTGTAGCATGCCAACTATACTTACGGAAAGTCTGGCATGCTATAAGGGTCAGTGCACACAGAGTTTTTTTGATGCTGAATTTGACGATGAAGCTGCCTCAAAATCAGCCTCCAAAAAAGCCTCCCAATAGAACTCTATTGATAGGCTTTTTTTGGAGGCTGATTTTGAGGCGGATTCAGCGTCAAAATCAGCGACAAAAAACTCAGTGTGAATGGACCCTAAGGGTGCGTTCAAGCTGCAGTTCTTCCCGCAGCGCTTTAGCGTGGGGCCTTAGCTGAAGGCTGAGTTCAGATGGGGTTTTTTGGTCTGGAATTTGATGCAGAGGCCACCTCAGATTACGGACCAAAAAAATGGTAGCTGTGACTGGATGTCAGTGCACTGCACCGGTATCCAGTCGCCGCACTCTACTCCGAATTAAGCCCAAATGAATGGACCTAGTTGGGGGGGGGAGTATCTTCAGGTCGACACAGAATCTGCCTGAAGTGAGGGCACCCATTGATTTCAATGGGAGACCTTTTTTTGGTTAGGATTTTCCACGTCAAAATCCTGACCAAAAAACCCTGTGTGAACCTGGCCTAATACAGTAGAAGCAGAAAGTCCACAGAGGAAAACTCTGCAGACTTTCTGTGAAAAATGTTGCGGAAATGTAATGTGTTTCTGCCGTGATCATTTCTGAAGTGTTTGCTACGTAGGGCTTTAGCCTTAAGCAAACTTTGTACAAATCAATAGCATGGGCAAATATAGGAAACTTTGTAATATGATAGAGAAAAATGCCTCTTTCTCTTGTTTTCCTCTGCCGCCTTTCTGCTTCAATTACTGTACATCTATACAGAAACCACCCACTTTTCTGTAGGTATAATTGCAATTTCCAGGAATGCAACATTTTTGGAAATTGCTACATTTCCACTATTGGTATTTTTCTGCAATGTGTGGATAGGATTCACTAGAAGGGACTGTAAAACATAAACTGTGCAGGGACTTTAAAATCCTGTGTTTTTTGCTGTGGCCCTCACTGCCAAACTGCGGTGTTTATATTATGTGGGGACCCGGCTTAAAGGATCTAATTATTTGTGCCCATGGAAGTCTATGGAGAGAGAAGAAAGAGGAGCATGCCAGGGAAAACAAAGCAGACAGACAGAGAAAGACACACACAGATGACTCTTCAGCTAATATTAAGGGTTTTTTTTTAATCTCACGCCAAGTTTTTTATTCACATCAGTACAGTTCGGTACTGACACAAATATTATATTTTCACATGATCTGCTGCCCTCTGGTTTTTATGTGTGTTTGTCAGATGTTTTTATCACATACAGAAATATAATTGCAATCATATTATGAGTAATAAAAGCTTATATTGACAGTTAGAATGAGTTAATGCAGCAAGTCAATATTTGCAGTGTTGACCCTTCTTCTTCAGGACCTCTGCAATTCTCCCTGGCATGCTCTCAATCAACTTCTGGACCAAATCCTGACTGATAGTAGTCCATTCTTGCACAATCAATGCTTGCATTTTGTCAGAATTTGTAGGTTTTTGTTTGTCCACCCGTCTCTTGATGATTGACCACAAGTTCTCAATGGGATTAAGATCTGGAGAGTTTCCAGGCCATGGACCCAAAATCACTATGTTTTGTTCCCTGAGCCATTTAGTTATCACCTTTGCTTTATGGCAAGGTGCTCCATCATGCTGGAAAAGGCATTGTTGATCGCCAAACTGCTCTTGGACGGTTGGGAGAAGTTGATCTTGGAGGACATTCTGGTACCATTCTTTATTCATGGCTGTGTTTTTAGGCAAGACTGTGAGAGAGCCGATTCCCTTGGCTGAGAAGCAACCCCACACATGAATGGTTTCAGGATGCTTTACAGTTGGCATTAGACAAGACTGGTGGTAGCGCTCAACTCGTCTTCTCCGAATAAGCTGTTTTCCAGATGTCCCAAACAATCGAAAAGGGGATTCATCAGAGAAAATGACTTTACCCCAGTCCTCAGCAGTCCACTCCCTGTACCTTTTGCAGAATATCAGTCTGTCCCTGATGTTTTTTCTGGAGAGAAGTGGCTTCTTTGCTGCCCTCCTTGAGACCAGGCCTTGCTCCAAGTGTCTCCGCCTCACAGTGCGTGCAGATGCACTCACACCTGCTGCCATTCCTGAGCAAGCTCTGCACTGCTGGTAGCCCGATCCCGCAGCTGAAACACTTTTAAGAGATGGTCCTGGCGCTTGCTGGTCTTTCTTGGGTGCCCTGGAGCCTTTTTGCCAACAATGGAACCTCTCTCCTTGAAGTTCTTGATGATGCGATAGATTGTTGACTGAGGTACAATCTTTCTAGCTGCGATACTCTTTCCTGTTAGGCCATTTTTGTGCAGTGCAATGATGACTGCACGTGTTTCTTTAGAGATAACCATGGTTAACAGAAGAGAAACAATGATACCAAGCACCAGCCTCCTTTTAAAGTGTCCAGTGGTGTCATTCTTACTTAATCATGACAGATTGATCTCCAGCCCTGTCCTCATCAACACCCACACCTGTGTTAATGGAGCAATCACTGAAACAGTGTTAGCTGGTCCTTTTAAGGCAGGGCTGCAATGATGTTGAAATGTGTTTTGGGGGATAAAGTTCATTTTCTAGGCAAATATTGACTTTGCAAGTAATTGCTGTTAAGCTGATCACTCTTTATAACATTCTGGAGTATATGCAAATTGACATTAGAAAAACTGAAGCAGTAGACTTTGTAAAAATTAATATTTGTATCATTCTCAAAACTTTTGGCCATGACTGTACAAGCCCATGGCAGATAGAGAGATACTAGGAGTGATATCAATTAAAAAGAAAGAAACTGCAGGATCATTTAGTTCTCTGTGTGAAGTGATGTTCATAATACAGACTGACTGCGGTTCGAGGACATGAGGAGGGGACGCAGCATGTAGACATAACAGGCAGAAACAGCTTTCTGCAGAGGTGGGGAAATATGACTATGCAGCTATCTATATTCTATCTGCCTGAAGAAGTCTGAAACCATCCAGAGAGACAGGGTGCTTATTATTCCTCCATACTATCTGCTCTCTTGCCATGCTCCCTTAGCTTGTGGGGGGTGGGGGTGGGGAGGGATAGTAGGTTCCTAAGCTGTAACAAAGTCGCACATGTCCACAGTAAAAAAAAAGAAATTCCAGTCTGCCAACTGCAGGCATCTTCCAAGCATAAACAATAGACGTCAAAAACATTTCCTTGAAAGAAGTCTGCAATGTCATGCAGGTTTCTCTTCCATGCTTTGTTTGCCTCATGTTGTCCATGCTTCCCTTAGCTCGTGGGGGGATGGTAACAAGGCACATGTACACAGGAAACTCCAACCAAACAAGCATCTTCCAAGCATAAACAATAGACACAAAGAAAATAGTCTGCAGGTTCTTTCATTCGAGAGTTTTCTAATTCATACTGCTAGTTTACTTGAGTAGAGAATTCTTGAAGAAACAGACAAAAAGACTTACATGATGATGATAGAGAGAGAAAGAGAGAGAGAGATAGGCATGAGTTCCTCCTGTTTTATCTGTGTAGTGAAGTCATATAATGATCAAAAATAGCATTATTCCTTACACACATGACAGTTTACAATATGCTGCAAAATCACCTGAAAATTTAAGTACACAAGTTTCCAGCGATTCTCATAAAACCTCTTAGTGATTTTCATCCTCCTGAATGATTTCAGCTGTAGGTACAGTTACGTATAGAGAAATATAGCTAAGAAATCTTGATTGCATTACCTACACAAGTTGTTCCTTGCTGTTAGCATGTGTGTAGAAAAAAAACTGATAGCTTATAACTCCTTTGATTACAGCAGCCTCAGCAGTGGTTCAAGCAAACAGTCTCCTGTACAATGTGATAGCAAATAGGGATGAAAAGGTGTAAAGGGAGCTGACAGGCTAACAGTGAACATGAGTTACATCTTTATCAAATCTGTAACATGACGGGCACTGATGCTTACTTTCTGGAAATGAATTCGAAGAAAGTTGAGGTCTGCAACACTGACAAGCAGAGCTATAGGCTGAGGCCCCACATTGTAGAAACGCAGCTATTTTGTTGTGTTTTTTTTTAAGCCAAAACCAAGAATGGCTACAAAAGGAAAAGGTAAATATATAGGAAGTTCTCGTTCTTCTACCTTCTACTCAATCCACTCCTGGTTTTGGCTCAAAAAACCACAGCAAAAAGTTGCCATTCGGCAATATGGGGCTTCAGCCTTAAAGAGAAAGGTTTCAAGCTAAGTCCTCATATAGTGACACACAGCTTAAAAAAACACAGTGGAAAAAATGCAGCAAAAACACATTGTACTTTTTTCACCACGTGTTTCATTGAGCTTTTGCTGCATTTTTCTATACGTGAAAAATGGCAAAATGCTTGCAATTCTGAAACAAAAATTATGTTTCATGCTACAGTTTTGAAAAAAAACTGTTTTTCTCAGCTCTTTATTCCCACAATGTGCATATGAGACAAATGAAATCTCATTCACTTTGCCGATACTATAAAACAAAGCATTTCTGTAGCAGCCAAAAACACTTCATTTCCACAACTTAGGGCCTTAACCTCACAAAGTTCCTGTATAATAGATTCAATCTCCAGTTGTCAGCATGAAAATTAAACATAAAACTCTATACATTAGTATACTTTTTACATTTGTTTTTAATGGCAGTTCTGTATGATCTATGACTCTAAACCTCTAAGCTAGTATAATATTCACTTACTATCAGTTTGCCATGCTGTTCTATGTTTTAGGCTAAGGCCCCACATAGAGGGCCGCAGCAAACACAGTTTATAAGATCCCTTCAAAAGGGTCTACGGCAGGGGTCTCAAACTCGTGGCCCGTGGGCCAACTGCGGCCCTTGGGACAATAGTTTGCATCCCCTGTGCAGCTCCCCGCATATCCCGATATGTCTCTTTAGTGTTTTGCTTAACAAACTTTCCTCCGATCACCCCCCGCTCTTATAACAGCTATTAAAAGCGATGGGTGATCGGTGGAAAGCTTGTACTACTGTAACTGAAGGACCTGTGTGTGACATCAGACGTCACGTGACTAGGGAGGCGTGGCTTAGTGTGCCGGCCGGAAAATGAAGGGATGTGCCGTCTAAAGGTACTGAGAGGGGAAGGGACTGTGATATGTAGGGTGGAGAATGTGTGTTAGTGTGTGTGTGTCTGTGTCTGTCTGTCTGTCTGTGTGTCTGTGTGTGTGAGTTTCTGTGTGTGCGTCTGAGTCTGTGTGTGTGTCTCTGTGTGTGTGTCTCTCAGTAACCTAGGTGCTGAGATGGAATAGAAACGTTATACTGGGGGCAGAGATGGAGGGGGGACATGAAACTAGGGCCACAGATGGAAGGGGGACATGAAACTGGGGGCAGAGATGAGGGAGAGCATGAAAATGGGGGTAGATGGAGGGGGGACATGAAACTGGGGGCAGATGGAGGGAAACATGAAACTGGGGGCAGATGGAGGGGGACATGAAACTGGGGGCACATAGAGAGGGGACATAAATTGGGGCAGATGAAGGGGATATGAAACTGGTGGAGAAATATGGGGGGAGATGAAACTGGGGGTAGTTGAAGGGAGCACTTAAACTGGAGGGGGCATTAAACCGCGGGAGTAGCTATAGGAGGATCTGTCTGCCTCTAGTTGCCCCCAGTTTATTGCCACCGTCCAGCTACCCCTACGGTTTAATGTCTGCTTCTAGCTGCCTGAGTTTAATATCCCCCTCTAGTTGCCCCCAGTTTAATGTCCCACTTCATCTGCCATTAATTTATTGCCCCCTCCAACTACCCCCACTGTTTAATGTCCCCCTCCAGCTGCCCCAGTTTCATGTCCCTTCTAGTTTCCCCCAGTTTAAACTGGGGCACCAGGAGAGGGACTTAATACTATGGGACAGTTGGAAGGGAACATAATGATGTCAGGACATATAATGTATGGGTGACTGTAGGAGGATTATACTGTGTGGGGGCACATGAAAAATAAATGAGAATGGGTGGAGTCAACATAAAGTAGGCAGAGCTAAAATTTGCTGCGGCTCACATAGCTTGTGCAATACCTGATGCGGCCCAGCCTCACCCAGACTCTACCTCCAGCGGCCCCCAGGTAAATTGAGTTTGAGACCCCTGGTCTATGGTAATAGGGAGCTGTCATTGGCCATCAAATTTAATACTTCTATCACACTCATCTAAATTATTGCTAAATCTTTGTCTTAATTTTGGGTGAAGAATACCTGTCATAGGAGTGCTTGTTGAATATGAGTTATGTGATCATTGTTGATTCTTTTTAGAAAGGCATGAGTTCACATCTGCGCACGGTCTCTGCTTCTGCTAGTCCGGCCGGTTTCCATCTTCTGCCCCAAGAAACTGGACAGGGGACGGAAACCCCGGCGGTCAGTTTTCAAACCCATTCACTTGAATGGGTTTGCAAAGTGAACGCCCGTGTGCGTCTCCTGCCTCTCGTGGTGAAATCAGTTTTTTTTAACTGGACACAAAGTCAGACATGCAGGACTTTGTGTCCAGTTAAAAAAAATAAAATGGTTTCGCCACTGAGAGGCAGAAGACATTCACGGGTGGTTACTTTGCAAATCCATTGAAGTGAATGAGTTGGAAAACTGACCGCTGGGTTTCTGTCCCCTGTCCAGTTTTTTAGTGTGAATCCGCCCTAAGCTGTATTTGCGTTCTGGCTATAGCAATGTGCTAGATAAGTTATTGGTGGTAGATTGATAGAACTGAAATTTTTTACATTTCATTTTTTCTGAATTGTAATTTTAGATTCCTGTTTTCATGTATTTTGTTAATCTCCTATACTGCATAAAACTATTCATCCTTGCACCTTTGCTCTCTAATATAGGAATAGTTGTTACAGTCACTCTGTAGTGCAGTGATTTGGTAATCAGAATTTTTTCGATTTTCTTAAGGTTCTGGCATTATTCAACACAGAAAACAATTCAATATCCTACTTTGCGTTATAGCTACTATTAACTAGTCATGTATGCGGCATTCAGAACATTCAGAACATTCCTTCAAGTTCATGATTTTAATATTTTATAGTTTAGTATTATAAAACACTTTATCAATTCAGTATCACTTCTTTGGGTACATCTTGTTTTTCTCATTTATTTTTTAGCTCCTTTATAACAATGTAGCTAGCAATGGTGTGGATGCAAATACATGAAAAAATAAAGTTTTCTCTTGGCAAATGCATTTTTTATTAGTTTATCTTTATTCCAGAGTTCTCAGAATTTTCCCTAGCTCTTCATGTTGACTTGAAATGCATTTGAAATAAGCCTAACAATCATTCACATAATCAAATGTTATAGCAAATGTACTATAGACTATGTAAAACATTACCTGTGATAGAAAGGTACGGCGGCTATGAAACTAGACTTTCACTGGACTTTCTTGCTGTAAATACGGATGAAATACACAATACTTATTCCATCTGGTTGACATAATTTACTGTTCCATAAATAAAAATAAGCAAACCCTTAAAGTTTTCTGGGCAAAAATAAAGGTTAGGTAGTACGTTGTGCTTTTGTCATATAACTTGTTTATCTGGAGTGCAAAGTGTAAAAACTGCAAGCAGGAAATAGATAGAAGTGCATACAATGTTAATATTTCTTACAGATAAAAATGGTTTTCTGAGTAATTCTTCTACAGAATAAATTACCTGGAGCCTGAGGTTGGAGAAAACAGTGTAGCTACAATATGTAATATTAATATGTAATCTAAATAAGAAAACAATATAAAAGTGCAGCAAATAAATGCAAAGACTTTTTTCAAATAACATGAATGCAGTTCAAGTTATGTTGGCCTAAAATACGATTTACAATTCTGTAAGTCGGGGCACAGTTTAAGAAAGAATCTCTACAATGTTGCTTTCTGAAGATAGGTTTGTTGTTAAATTCTGTAGCAGCTGTATAAATCCATTCTTGGTAAGCGCCATTTGGTGGGTGCACACAGGGAATTTAGGACCTTAAAATATACTGATGAATTTTAAGTGTATATGAAATCAAGATGTATTCTGTAAATAAAAAGGAAATTAAACCGGATTTCATTTTGAGTAATATTAAACCCTTCCTGCTACAGCTACTTTAATTCACAGAGCCATATGAGTGCTTATTTTTTACAGGACAAATTGCACGTCATAATAGTTAATATTCTGCACGACATACTGGGAAACTAGAAAAAAAAAGTTCAGAATGGGGTAGAATGAAAGAAAAACTTAATTTTTAGGGTGTTCACTGTGCAGACAAAATAGCATGTGACCTGAACGAAATCTATATAGTGTTTTATATTTTAACACTAGTTTACATAATAATAATAATATTAATAATAATAACAATGATAATAATTATAATAATAATAATAATAATAATAACTAGAGATGAGCGAGTAGTATTCGATCGAGTAGGTATTCGAAATACTTGTACTCGATTGAATACTACTCGCTATTCGAATGGAAAAATTCGATGGAGAACCAGCGTTGATTGGCCGAATGCTATGCAGTCGGCCAACCAACGCTGGTTCTTCTCCTACCTTTAGAAGTCTTCTCCGCGCAGCATCCCTGCGGCGTATTCCGGCTCTAAATTCACTCTGCCAGGCATTGGGCCTGGGCAGAGTCGACTGCGCATTCCCGCGCTACAAGAAAATGGCCGCTTTGACTGTAAGCGGCTATATTCTTGTAGTGCGGACATGCGCAGTCGGCTCTGCCCAAGCCCGGTGCCTGGCAGAGTGAATTCAGAGCCAGAAGACGCCGCGGGGACGTTGCACAGAGAAAACTTCTCGGAGGATCCAGCCTGACCCTCACTCATGGACTTGGTAAGTTCTATTTGATCGAATGTTGCCTACCCCTGAAACAAGCATTTTCCCCCCATAGAGTATAATAGGATTCGATATTTGATTTGAGTAGTCGAATATTGAGCGGCTATTCGAAACGAATATCGAATATCGAACATTTTACTGTTCGCTCATCTCTAATAATAACTAGAGATGAGCAAACAGTAAAATGTTCGCTATTCGATATTCGTTTCAAATAGCCGCTCAATATTTGACTATTCGAACGAATATCGAACCCCATTATAGTCTATGGGAGAAAATGCTTCGCCACAGGGGATCCCACCATTCGACTCAGGAGAGTCACCAAGTCCACTATCACACCCCAGGAAAAGATGACAACACCCTGGAATGCAACTGGGACAGCAGGGGAAGCATGCCTTGGGGCATCAAGTACCTTTATTATGTTGGGATCCCCTGTCAGCTTGCGATATGCTGGAGCTGACTTTTTCCCATAGGAAAGCATTGACCAGTGTTGATTGGCCAGTGTACTGCATTCGGCCAATCAACGCTGGTTCTGCCTGAGGAGGCGGAGTCTAAAATAGGTCCACAGCAGTTTCCATTCTGGTCTGATTTTAGACTCCGCCTCCTCCAGCAGAACCAGCTTTGATTGGCCGAATGCTGTACACTGGCCAATCAACGCTGGTCAATGCATTCCTATGGCGAGATGAAGCAGAGCTAGCCATGCGGTTAGCTTGGCTACTCTGGACACCGGAGATGAAGCAGACCTCAGCTCTGCTACACCCAACCATCCCTCCAACTACTCCTCCTGTCACACACAGCTCTGCACTACTGCCAACCATCACTCCAGCTACTCCTCCTGTCACACACATCTCCAGTTTAACAGAGCTCAGCACACACTCAGCTCTGCTACATCGTTACACTCTGTTATAGAGATGTAGCAGAGCTGAGTGTGTGCTGATCTCTGCTACACACGAGATCTGTGTGACAGGAGGAGTAGATGGAGGGATGGTTGGGAGTAGTGCAAATACACCAGAGATGTAGCAGAGCTGGCTGAACTTAGCAGTCTGATGCAGCAGAGCTGAGTGTGTTAGTTTGCTGCATCAGACTGCTATATCTGCCAGCACTGCTACATCGGGCCGTGTGCTCAGCTCAACTCCAGAGTAGTTGAGCTGAGTGTGCAGTATCGGATTAACCCCCTCCCCCCCACCATTGTCCACTTATCTTCAGCTCCCAGCTCCTCTTCTTGGTCTGGTGCGGTCCTCTGTCCTATCTTCAGAGCGCCCTGCCCCCCTCTCCCCCGACTAGTATTATAGAGAAGGTGGGGCTTAGGAGAGTGTGGGCGATCTCCCCGCCCCCAGTACCCGCCCACACTCTCCTAAGCCCCGCCTTCTCTAAAATACTAGTCAGTGAGAGGGGCGGGGCTTAGGAGAGTGTGGGTGGATACTGGGAGGGGAGACGTGAGTGATGCCTACTAAGCCCCACCTACTCCCTGCATCTCTACAATACTAGTCCAGGGAGGCAGGGCGCTCTGAAGAGGACAGAGGACCCCACCTCACTAGACTAGTATTGTAGAGATGCAGGGAGTAGGCGGGGCTTAGTGCGGCTGGAGAGTGTGGGCGGGGAGACATCATAAGACTCTGAAGACAAGTGGACAGACTGGACCAACAAGAGCTGGGAGCTGCAGCTATGCAGGTAAGTGGACAACGGTGGGTGGTGGTGGTGGGTTAATCACTACACAGCGTGGGGTCCAACAATTTTTGGACTACATGCTGTGTAGTGAATAGGATCGTTTTTAAAATCCAATCTCTGAATGATCAGAAATTGGATTTTAAAAACGATCCTGAAATGTCAAGATCGGCTCAACCCTAAGTGCTGACGATGTAGCAATGTCCAATGTAGCAGAGCTTGACCTGCTACACACTCAGCGCTGCTGCATCGGATTGCTACATCGGTACAACTGAGTGTGTAGCAGGTTCAGCTCTGCTTCATCTCGGCATAGGAATGCATTGACCAGCGTTGATTGGCCGAATGCCGTACTTCTGTATGGCATTTGGCCAATCAACGCTGGTCAATGCATTCCTATGGGAAAAGTCAGCTTGCGTATATCGCAAGCTGAGAGGGATCCCGACGAGATGGAGCCCCAAAGAGCTGTGTGAGTGACATTCCCCCCTAAATAAAGGTAATCCCTAGCTAACCCTGCCTGCAGATCTGTCCCTGTCTCACAGTCACATACTTCACAGTCCCAAATTAGTCGAATGGTAAATCCACCATTCGTCTAAATTGGAGGTTATCTGTTTCCGGCCGCCAATTACTTTTTCCGATCTTTTTTCACTGCCTACGTTGTTGTAGTTCCTGTCCCACCTCCCCTGCGCTGTTATTGGTGCAAAAAACGTGCCAGGGAAGGTGGGAGGGGATACAACTTTTTACTGTGTTTGTGGCCTTGTATTCGATTGTAATCAAATATTCCGAACGGCCTGATATTCAATCAAATCTGTATTCAATCGAACGGCGTTCACTTATCTCTAATAATAACTACTTTATTTACACACATGGACAAAATTGTTGGTACCCTTCGTTTAATGAAAGAAAAAACCCCAATGGTCACAGAAATAACTTGAATCTGACAAAAGTAATAATAACCAAACTACATGTTGACAAGCCACAAAGCATGTGGGAGAATGTCCTATGGATAGGATAAGTTAAGATAAGATAAGACAAAAATCAAACTTTTTGGCAAGGCACATTAGCTCTATGTTCACAGATGGAAAAATGAAGCATATCTTCAAAAGAATACTGTCTCTACTGTGAAACATGGAGGAGGCTCTGTTATGTTCTGGGGCTGCTTTGCTGCATCTGGTACAGGTGTCTTGAATATGTGCAGGGTATAATGAAATCTCAAGACTATCAAGGGATTCTAGAGAGAAATGTGCTGCCCAGTGTCAGAAAGTTTAATATCGGTCGCAGGTTATGGGTCTTGCAACAGAATAATAACCCAAAACACACATCTAAAAACACCCAAGAATGACTAAGAGAAAAAAACATTAGACTATTCTGAAGTGGCTTTCTATGAGCTATGATTAGAGATGAGTAGGCGGACCACAGCAGTCTCCATTGTGGTCCGATCTTAGACTCCGCCTTGTCACAGACGAGCTTCCGGCAGAACCAGCATTGATTGGCCAAATGCTGTACACTTTTTAGCATTCGGCCAATCAACGCTGGTCAATGCATTCCTATGAGAAAAAGTCAGCTCCCTCATAACTGCAAGCTTCCAGCTCTCCCAACTAGCAAAGACGAGCCTGCTTTAAAACCAGCGTTGATTGGCCGAATGCTATACAGTGTATAGCATCCGGCCAATCAATGCTGGTTCTACAGGTTGAGTAAGGGCCGGTTCACATTAGCGCTTGACTCCCGTCCGGAAGGAGTCTGCAGGAGGACCCCCCAAACGGAATATCAGCACAACTGCAAGCGCTGTACAGTTAAAGCGCATGAACCCCATAGACTATAATGGGGTCCCTGTGTTTGCCGCGCACTGCCCGCACAAATCATTCATGCAGGCAGTGCACTGCAAGCACACAGACCCCGTTATAGTCTATGGGGTCCTTGCGCTTTAACTGCACAGTGCTCCTCCTAAACACTCTCCTACTGCTACTCGTGGAGGTGGTGACTCTCCATTAGTCGAATAGTGGTTTCCCCTGAAACGAGCATTTTTTCCCATAGACTATAATAGGATTTGATATTCGATCGAATAGTTGAATATTGAGGCTGTACTCGAAACGAATGTCGAATCTCAAATATTTCACTACTCGCTCATCTCTAGCTATGATCTAAATACTATTGAGCATCTTTGGAAGAAGCTGAAACCTGCCATCTGGAAACCGCAAGCTTCAAACCCGAGACAACTGGAGCAGTTTGCTTATGAGGAGTAGGCCAAAATACCTGTTGAGAGGGGCAGAAGTCTCATTGACAGTTACAGGAATTGTTTGATTGCCTCAAAAGGTTGCGCAACAAAATATTAAGTTAAGGGAGCCATCATTTCTGTCCAGGCCTGTTTCATGAGTTTTATTTTTTTTAAACATTCTGTTGAAGCGAAAAGATTTTTGTCAGATTCAAGTTATTTCTGTGACCATTGTGGGTATTTCTTTCATTAAACAAAGGGGTACCAACCATTTTGTCAGCGTGTGTATATAGCGCCAACATATTCTGTAGCACTTTACAGATCAATGGACACATGAACAGACACTATGAGACTTTACAATGTGACAAAGAAGCTTAAATTCCATATGAGAAGCTGCATAAGGTGTGGTTTTTGCAGGGCCCCATGTACTTTTTATTTATACCATTTTGGGTAATATCTGATGTTTCGAGTCCTTTTTAATAATTTTTTTTGGGGAGGCAAAACAGAAAAAAAAAACCCTTCAGTTTGGCTATTTGACTGCTGGGTTTGATCGAGGCATGAGTAGGGTTGATGCGTACACACATAAACATGCATACACACACGTTAACGCATACACATACAAACACATGGGCACTGATTGTGGCCATTTCTTCTGTATAATACTGCAAAGATCCAGTGGTTATTACAGCCACTCAACTCCTGAGGACATGTTTAAACTTCCAACATCCACTATAATAATACTTGTTTTATTCCTGATGGAATGTTAGGGCCTCAGGTTCCGATCCAAAAACCGGGTAGCCGCGACTGAAAGCTGATGCACTGCACCGGCATCCAACTGCACACTCTGCTTCAGATTGGGTCCAATAAATGGGCCTAGTCCAGAGGAAGGAGTGTCTTCAGGATAAATAGGCGAAGCGACTCGGCCTGAAGAATGAACATCTCGCTTCTTTTTTTCCGGGAGCCAGAAGAAACAGCTCCCGGAAAAAAGACCTGAGCAACTCCCATTGATTTCAATGGGAGCCTTCTTTTTGGTCAGGATTTTGAGGCGGATAAGGCCTCAAAACCCTGACTAAAAAACTCTGTGTGAACTTACCCTCAGTCTCAAAGAACAAGAAGTTTTCCTAACCGTGCTCATATATTTCTCTTTCTGTATCAGAGATCTTTTCAGATGTGTCATGCCCTGTATTTGTATGATTTTTGGAAGAATTATATATAAAGAAACCAATAGCAGTAGTATTGGAGCGGGGCAGACTGCTCCTTATTGTACATGCCACAGTCTGCAAGAGAAATGTGCTGCAGCCATAAAGGGGATATTAGCAGCAGAAAAACGTATAGGATGCCATGTACAGTACGAAGGCTTATATAGTCAGAAAGACCATGCATACACTACAAGTTTTCCTGAAAACTTAGGGGTACCCTATAACAAGATCATTTAATGATAAAGAGACCTTTTTGGGAGTTTAAATTGATCTACTATCTTTAGTCTTCAAAGTGTGATTGATGGTCTATATTTGTACACCCAGTACAGCAGGGAGAATTGCAGCCCTTGGATAAATTCCCAGTTGTGAAACTGAAGTAAAAAACACTGCGGAAAAGAATGCTGTGAAAATACATTGTGGTAGTTTTGGGAGAATTTTTCATTGAGTTTTTGCTGCATTATTTCTGCAGTTTTTCTTCACCTATTCAATCTTTTGAGAAAATGAGATTCCTCAGCTAAAATTAACATGTTGAGTTTTTCAAAAGCACATATGTTTTTGAAAATGCAGAATTGCATTCACTTTGTCTCTACTATAAAACAGTAGCAGGTAAAAACATTGCATTTACATAGCATGGGGACTTAGTCTTTTGCCTTTATTCTTAGCATGTCATGATAATATATTGAATTGGTTCAAAGCAAAGTGAAATCCTTAGCCAAACTGTGGATTGGTTAAGTGTAGCTATATCTGTTGTGGGGAAGGTAGCTCAGTAGTAGCAGTGGTGTGGACCCAACCAGTCAAAGACAGGGACACAAGATATGCAGGAAACATGTTTATTTAGAAAAAAAAACAGCAAAATAAATAAACAAACCTTGATTTCAGGCACAAAATGAGCAGAATAAAATACAGCCTTAACTTCAGGCAAAACAATAAGAAACAAAATCCTGCTCATCTGAGCTACTAACTAACCACCAATAATAAACTAACTATACGTGTGGCTTACTAACAGCCACACGAACAAACCAATAAGCACGATACAGCCTCATCGGACTCAGGGTAACAGGAGAGACCCAGACGCATCCTCTCACTCCCTGGATCTGCTCTGAAGTGCAGGCTCTTCAGCCTTTTGTGGGCCAGTGATGAGACTATGACCCACACCTGGGCTGAAGCCTACTCCAGACCCGCCCTGGACCACACATAGGTCATAAATCTGGGGCTGATATAGCAGGTCTCCAGTACTCTACCTGTTACCTTCTCACACTGTATAAATGCTACTGCTGCTATGTAAATTTTTGCTATTTATTATGGATGACTGGGGGGTAAGATTCAAATTGGACCGGTGCAGAGTTAGCAGAGCAGTGGCAACTTTTAGGTACTATATGCCACAATAATTGGCTCCCTGCTATGTAATTTTATATAGTCTGTCACCTCGTGACAGAGTTGCTGTGGTTTTTGTTAAGGGGTTAAATTGTAAATAAAACCATAAAAACTTGGTGTCCCCGAAGTTTTATTGAAATATAGAATACAGGTGACATGTCATTTTGGCTGCACAGTGAACGCTGTAAATACTAAGCCCTTAAGAAAGTTGTACAAATGCACTTTTCTCCAATTCCACCCCATTTGAATTTTTTTTCCAGCTTCCCAGTACATTGTACAGATAATAAATGGTATCATTATGAAGAATAATTCGTCCTGCCAATAGTAAGCCCTCATATGACTGTGTTAATGCAAAAATTAAAAAAAAGTTATGGGTTATAGAAAGCAGTGAGTCAAAATGAAAAATCAAAAAATGTCTCAGATGCAAAGGGATTAAATCTATATGGAAAATATTCCCGTTTTCAAAAGTAAAATTGGCATACTGCTTTTCCGCGGCATTTTTTGTCTGTAATTAGTGGATGGGATTGGCCAGAATCTCATTCACTTTCATGGTTCTGTAAAACTCTGTGCTTTTTTCTTTTATGTTTCCACAGCAGCCAAAAACACTATGTTTCTGCAATGAGGGGACTAAGTCTAAGGCAGTTTTTAATTTGCTTTACTTTATAACTAATTAATTCCAGAATTTATACATATTTATCAATTTTTTTACTTTGTCACTGGCAAATCATTGATTCATATTATTTGGCGTGCTTTCCAAAATTCTGATATATTTATTTTACTTTTGTGCTGTTTATGCCATAAATGTCAATTGTTTGTTTTTTGATTGATAAATCCATACATCATTCATGCAGCTTTATTGATTTTTTTTTTTTTTTTTTTTTTTTTTTTACAGATTCTTAGCTAACACATACAGTATGTGAATATAAATTTGCACTGACATTTTTATGACAGTTAAAGACATAATCACACAATGTAGAAAAGATTATTTAATTACATGAAGAAAAATGCCGAAGGGAAAAGACAAAACAAAATAAACAACAGATTGTGATAAATACTGTTTAAAGTAGGTGAGAAATATAAATATTTGAAGCAGTATGAATTGTTGACATTTAGAGAATATTTTTGAACATACTGGTTGCTGACAAGTAAGACTAGATAGTTCATTTAATTATTATAATTGAGAAACAACTTTATATTAAACTAAATTACAATTTTTATTGTAATCTTTTTTTCATAATATTAATTACTGATGATTACATCATTTTAACATAATCACAGTATGTTAAGGAGGCGTTCACACTACTGCCGCCGTCCACCACAGGCTTTCTGTCCTAAACCCTGAGGAAACTAGAGAGGGGACTGCTTGCCAGCATTCAACTTTAAAACCCCCTCATTTGAATGTATTTTTAAAGGTAACCACCGGTGTCCATATGTGGCCTCTCCATCTGGAAACCATTTTTTTTTTTTTTTTTTTGCACGGACACAAAGTCCTGCATTTACAACTTTGACTTGCCTCCCAAGAATAGAATAAAAAGTGATAAAAAAAAAGTTAAATTCACCCTAAAAGAGTACTGATGAAAACTACAGCTTATACTGCAAAAAATATGCCCCTATAATATTCAAATATTTGAAAACAAAGCACAAAGAAAAAAAAACTTAAAAAATTGCCACTTTTTTTGTTAATCTTCCAGACAAAAAAAACCAAAAACCTTTTTTGATGAATTACATGTACTCCAAAATGGTTCCATGTAAAAATAAAACTTGTCTCGGCAAAACCAAGTTGTAATTTGGAAAAATAAAAGAAGTGGCTCTGAGAAGACAAGGATGAAGAAAGCACTGCTTACAGGTCCTTGTCTGATTTGGAAGGAGATGTCTAAAGTTCTTTCCCATATTCCATCAAAAACGACTCCTGCTGATTTAATTCCATATTTATTTCAGGATCACTTGCTGACTTACCCCAATATGTGGAACGCTCTAGATGGCAAAGTTATAGGCGGTTTGTTTTCTCTGGCTTCTCCGATATCCAGAGACGACCTCCAACACTTGATTCCACATGCGAAACTTACCTTTTTACATTATTTACACTTTACCAAAATGCTTGCGGACATCCCTTGCCGATCTAACTTGTTCAGAGACTCTTTGCCAATTGAAAAAGCTCTTTTAACGACCTCCAAATCGTTACGCACTCTCTCTGCTTGTAAGAGATATGTCCTTTCAATGGCTAAAGATTCTTCACCTACTTACTTAGATTCATGGGAGAAAGAACTTCAGACCACAATATCAGAAGAAGACAAATCCTTTATTTTGAGTAATTCCCATGGTTTTTCGTCCTGCACAAGGCTTCAAGAGATGCATTATAAAATAGTGAGTCGTTGGTATAGGACACCTGAATGGCTACATAAACAGGGATTTTCTGATTCCAAATTATGTTGGAAATGCGGCACCTTACCTGGTACTTCATCGCATATATGGTATTCCTGCCCCAAAATTGCGTCATATTGGTCGCAAATCCAAGATGTAATACTTGAAGTCACCAAACAGAAAGTAGAACTTTCACCTGAATTGATTTGTCTTTCAAAACCGATGCTTGACTGGAAACCCTCAAGACACAACTTGATTACTCTTCTAATCGAAATTGCTAAATCCCTTGTACCTCTGTATTGGCAACAGACTGCGACACCTCATATTCATCAATTCATGAACAAGGTAGATTTAGTTGCGAGATTTGAAGAACTCTCTAGCTGGGCTAACTTTACACATCACAAGTTTCTCAAAATATGGACCCCCTGGTTGTCGTTCCGGAAAACCTTGATTGCTTCAGATCTACCTAGCTGACGTGCTCGCTCACCACTAATTGAATGTCTCTACTGATAAGTAGATTGTTTTCGCTTATTATGACATGCTATTATTATTGCTATAACTGATCCGTTTGTCAAATCTTCTCACAAAATTAATTTGTTCCTCTGTTCTTACTTTCTCTCTTACTCCCCCCCTCCCCCCCTATTTCCCAAATTTTTCCTGCCCTGACTGAACTAGATTCCCTCATATGCCTATTATGCTTTATGATATATTTGCTCTTTCCGGTAATATAACTGAATTCACTTTTTGATATGATGTACTACCTGTGGACTTATTATATACCTCGTTTGCTGCCTTCTTTATTCTTGTATAATTTGTAAATTGTTAATAAAAATTGAATTACAAAAAAAAAGGATAAAGAAAGCAAAAATGTATGCCTCATCCTGAAAGCCAAAATAGATTGTGTAATTGAGGGGTTAAGAAACTGTAGCCCCTTCAAACAACTGATCAGCAAGAGCACAAGAGTAGGAGTCCCACTATCGGCCTATTCTAAGAATTTCTCATCAACTGGCCATCAAATGCTTTTCATCTTACATGTGCAAGGACCCACAAGTGAATTGATAGGCTCTCAAATACAGTATTCTTTTTCTCCCTCTAGATTGCGAATTAATGTCTCTTGATTCTTATGTTATTTAGGATTTACAACACCAGGGAAGATTTCAAGGTGTGCCAAAGGGCTGAATTAACAACAGTCATTTCATTAGGCTGGATTCATAAAACATTTATGGCACATTTACAATAGCTGCAACTACTATGACAGATTTCATATAAGTCTCTGTATGTTCTGGTGGAATTAACACTTTCTGGATTTACACCTGAATGGGTTTGGCTATGAAATCATCTGTGAACCTAGTGTTTGCAATATAACGTTCACGTGTGTTTAAAAATCATGAACAAGGACCCTTCCCACCAAAATAGTCATTTTTGAACCTTTTAAATGTTAAAATGCAGAAAAGCATTAATATAGCTTAATGTATTGTATTAGGATATCTACTTGAAGAAAAAAAAAACATCTACAGGGTATTAAAAACAGTTTCACTGGATGATTGTAAATGAAATAAAAATTCATGGTATTACTACTAGAGATGAGCAAACTGATTTGTTCTACCTGGATATTCAGCTTTTAATGAAACTTTGCAATTCTGATGTCACATTATACAGCTACGACCTTTGCTTTCTACTTGTATAGACATGTCCTGTGTCCTGGTCCATCAGGTTAATTCATACTTTACTGCCTGCCAATCATGCTGCCATCACTTTTCCAGACATGTCTGGTAGTCTGGTCTGTCATATTAATCCATGCTTTACTACCTGCCACTCATGCTGCCACAGATACATCCATTACCACCATTCAGCCAGACATTTCCCGAAGCCTGTTCTACCATATTAGTCCATGCCATACTGCCATTCATTAAGCTACCACCACTGCCACCACTCAATGAGACATGTCCTGAGGCCTGGTCCATCACATTCCATTATTCCACACTGTTGGTGCCACAGTATTAAAAAAAAAACAAAGTTAGATTGAAAAAGATCTTTTTGGTTTGGAAATCCACTTCTTCTTTATTACTTTTCACCTAGACACAAAAACGCTAATTTGTCTCCCAAATATCAAGTCTGTAGCACTGGGTTCACTCTAGCATTTGGATTTCCGTTCGCTTGGTGACCCAAAAATCGAAACCCTACCCACTTAAAGAACAGTTACCTGCAGAAACCTGTGTACTCCATAGACTATAGAGGGGTACACTGGCCTTCCATCTGGTTTCCACCTGAAATCGGAAGAGAGAAGAGTCCTGCTTCAGGACTTCATTCTCTGCATATTGTGTGTGGACGGAGGAGGGCGGAGTTCCTGAACCCTAGTGTGACTGCAGCCTTACAAGTCATCAAAATGGGCTAATTTTTTATACAAAACAGTTTATTTTTGGATTATAACAGCCATGAGTGTAAAAAAAAACAACAAGGGGCCACACGGTAGCTCAGTGGTTAGCACTGCAGCCTTGCAACGCTGGGTCCTGGTGTTCAAATCCCGCCAAGGGCATAAAACCATCTGCAAGGAGTTTGTATGTTCTCCCCGTGTTTGCATGGATTTCCATCCCATATTCCAAAACAAAAGACATACTGATAGGGAAAAATGTACATTGTGAGCTCTATATGGGGCTCACAATCTACATTTAAAAAAAAAAAAAAACAACAACAAAAAAAAAAAACCACAGACAAGCACTAGAGATGAGCGAACATTAAAATGTCTGAGGTTCGAAATCCGATTCGAACAGCCGCACACTGTTCAACTGTTCGAATGGATTTTGAACCCCATTATAGTCTATGGGGAGTAATGCTCGTTTCAGGGGTACGCAAAATTCGATAAAATTATACTTACCAAGTCCACGAGTGACGGTCGGGCTGGATTCTCCTTGAAGTCTTCTCCCGGCGCAGCGTCCCCGCGTCTTCTTCCGGATGGAATTCACTCTGCTTAGGCATCAGGGACTAGGCAGAGCCGACTGCGCATGCGCGGTCGGCTCTGCCCGGCTGGATGCCTAGGCAGAGTGAATTCCAGCCGGAAGACGCCACAGGGATGCTGCACGGAGAAGACTTCTAAAGGTAAGAGAAGAACCAGCGTTGATTGGCAGAATGTATAGCATTCTGCCAATCAACGCTGGTTCTGCATTGAACCTTAAACTTCGAACAGCTAGTAGTGTTTGATCAAGTATGAGTATTTTGAATACCGTAGTATTCGATTGAACACTACTCGCTCATCTCTAACAAGCACCTTTCCCCCAAAAAGAGGAATTTCTGGACCTTTTAAATGATAAAATGGATAAAAGTAAGTGGTAATGCAGTGTATGGTTAAACTAGTAGTTTGTATTAACTGCTGACCATAGATATACATGTCACTAATAATAATAATAATAATAATAATAATAATATAATAATACATTTTAGTTATATAGCTCCAACATATTCCACAGCACTGTACAATTTGTAGAGTTCAAGTACAGATAAAAAGATACATTACAAAGAAATAGTCACTTCACACAATGGGCCTGAGAGCCCTGCTCGCAAGAGCTTACAATCTATGAGGTAGAGGGGGTGATACAAGAGGTAGCAGGGGCGGCATTGGTTATACAATGGTCAGACAATTTTGTAATAGAGGTTACTGTCATTGCACAAATATAAAACTTTATGAGCCATCACCGGTCGTGTCCTTTAACATGTGGATGCTGCTTGGACATAGAGTTAGCCTGAAACAGCATCATATCATGTGGGGTAATATGGGAGCTCGAACAGAGGAGGGTTCATTTTAGAGATTCTAATTATGGTACGGAAGGGTTTACATTAGGAATTGTGATAGGCCTATCTGAAAAGATGTGTCTTTAGTAGAGATAAACGAGTACTGTTCGGATCAGCTGATCCGAACAGCACGCTCCATAGAAATGAATGGATGCACCTGGTACTTCCGCTTTGACGGCGGTCGGCCGCTTAACCCCCCGCGTGCCGGCTATGTCCATTCATTTCTATGCGAGCGTGCTGTTCGGATCGACTGATCCGAACAGTACTTGCTCATCTCTAGTCTTTAGTTTGCGCTTGAAGCTGTAGAAATTGGGAGTTAATCTGATTGTCTGGGATAGAGCATTGCAGAGGAGACGTGCAACTCGGGAGAAGTCTTGTATGTGAGCGTGGGAGGTTCTGATAATAGAGGATGTAGATAATAGAGGTCATTGAGTGAATGGAGAGCATGGGTTGGGCAGTAGACAGGGAGGAGGGAGGAAATGTAGGGAGGTGCAGTATTATGGAGAGCCTTGTGGATGAGGGTGATACGTTTATATTGTATTCTATAATGAAGAGGCAGCCGATGTAGTGATTGACACAGACCTGAGGCATCGCTGTAGCATTTAGACTGATAGATGAGCCTGGCCGCTGCATTCAGAATAGATTGTAGAGGGGAGAATTTAGTAAGGGGAAGACTGTTTAGTAAGGAGTTACAGTAGTCAAGGCGAGAATGAATCAGAGCAACAATAAGTGTCTTTAATGTATCTCTGGTAAGGAAAGGGCATATTTTGGAGATGTTTTTGAGGTGGAGGTGACATAAGAGTGTGAGTGATTGCATATGGGGGGTGAAGGAAAGGTCTGAGTCAAACACAACCCCAAGGCAGCGGGCATGCTGCCTAGGAGTTATAGTAAGGCCTGAGACTGCAATGGATATATACGGGACATATCTATTAGATGGTGGAAACAGTAGTAGTTAGTCTTAGAGAGATTTAGTTTCAGATAGAGTGAAGACATAATATTTAAGACCACAGAAAGACAGTCACTGGTGTTCTGTATTAGTGCAGGGGTGACGTCACGGGAAGATGTGTATAATTGGGTGTTATCAGCATAAAGATGGTACCGGAAGCCAAATCTGGTGATGGTTTGTCCAATGGGGCTTGTCGGGGGAAAATCATAATACCCCAGAGATATGCTGTCTGTAAAGGAAAATTAATTAACAGGCCAAGATCGGCCTCCGCCATCTTGGCCTGGAGAACCACAAGACACATGGTGGTCGTGTATCAAAATGGATTCTGATTTATTATAAGAAAAAGGTAGTTTAAATACATTACAGACAAAGAGCTGGCTTGGCTATTCTAATCAGGTACAACATGATTGGTTATAGAGATATAAGACAAGCCTGGCACATGACTATTGGCTGAGGTCTGCATATCATTATTACACTCCAACCTGGGATGACCTTTCTCATGACATGAAAAAGAATCTAAGATATTTATGTGTAAGCCAACATCATACACTAGTTCTAGATGTATATCACAGAAAGAGAGATAATGATCATGTACTGGTCCGCTCCGGCCTTGGGGCTAACGACCAAACAGGTTATTTGAACCGGTTTCTACACCCACTCTCAAAGATGACCACAAATAGATAAGGAGTTATAACCCAACCATTAACATTCCACACGCCTTATCCCCTAAAGGGGTCTCTTAGACTCTAAACAGACATCCTTATGAAGCTTAGAACAGAAAATGCTTATAAAATGGCTGACAGAATACAAGATGGAAGATGTGATCCTAACAGTTCCCCCATTTTGAGATAATTGGATACAGGAATTCATATTTAGGTACTTCAGTGACTTAACGTCTACTGCTGGACCTTTCCAGATTCCCCTCATATGTTCCTGTATTCCAAATTAATCTCAATCATAGTTCTGGCCTGTTATTTTCAGTCTGCTTTGTTTCTCAAACAAAATAAACATAAGCTTATTACTGCAACTTTACTGACATTCACTTGCTTATACTATGTATCACTACTTCAAACATTTCCTGTTGTGTTATGAAAACAGCTATATAACATGACTGAGGCTAATATGGGGCTATGAGTACATATCCTACAGTCTGACACATTCAGATCTTCGTTCAAGATCATATGATGTTTAAAAAAAAAAAAACTTATTGTCCCACTCATTGTCAAATGTTCTATGCAGGCTTATTGCCAGAATAATCTATAACAGTAACATCAGGAGAATCTTCATCGCTGTGTGTAGAGACTTCTTTGCCATGTGAAGCATGGACACAGTTACTCTGTCCTTCAAGTTTCATAGAAGTATTAGTAGTTAGCAGCACTTGGAGCAAGTCATCAAATCTTGGTTCAAGAGGATTTCTCACGTGTCATCAATCTCTTGGTTCAAATGAATAGGTCCCGTCCACTAACTTAAAATCTGAGAGTGAGGAGAAAACTGAAAACTATACATTAGTCAGATGTTTTTTGACAAGACATCACATAGTTAGTCAGTACACCATAATACAACTCTAACCTAGGGGCTGACCCAAAGTAAGCTTGATATGGGCTAAAACCAATTCTTCTGTCAGGAGGGTACCTTACAGAAAATACAAATACAAGTGACACACTACATCTTCAGTATCTGCAGCCCGTTTATGATGGCTTTCTTCACCAGATATGCCCCAGGCCATCCTGAAGAGAAATCACTATACACACAAGCACATACTTATACCGTCTCACCTTTAGTAGTTACTAAAGTTATAGTTATAGCATATAGTTATCCTGCAATCTCTGGAACAGGTACAAGGGCTCTGGGCATGGCTAAAAGACACTTTGCACTTACGACACGCCATGCAGGCTCACATATATATCTGTCAGTAGTGATACTAGATCCTGCAGCCGCCCCTCCTCCGCTCACCAGGTCACACATGGCTACTACTAAACAGTGCACTTAGAAATGAGCTGCTTATGCCATCAGTGGGGACAAATGCTATCAGTAACAATACTCTCTTACCACCGGAGATCAGGACTTGTACATCCTCTTTCAGTCCTGGACCATTTTTGGTGCTTCAGTGTTGTAAAACCTGAAAAGAGAGCTAAAAGGGGTTTTTTTGGGCCTAGTATAGTGACCAATTATCAGTAAGGCATATCCCCTAGGCCTCTGCAGCTGGGTTAGTGGCAGTGTCTTCCCACATGTTACCTCTACTTTCTTTCATATCAGCCTTGGTGTGTGCCTTGACTTCTGACTATACCCACCTGTGCGGAGGCAGCAGCAGGGTCCATCACTATCTGAACAGCCTGGAAACCCTTTTAGGCTTAACATTAACCCTACAGAAAGCTCTCGCTCTCCATATCGGACCATAGTCCCACTATATTAAACACCTACCCTCAGACATTGTACCCTGTCTCAGTGATGGCTTCTAGTTCAGCTTCATGAGCTGAGACCCATACAGGTCTATAATGGTTCTACTTGTGCTTGGTTTTACCCTTGGTTTACCTCATATTCAGTGACCATGACATATCTGGTGCAGAATCCACCATCATTCCTAAATCGAGAATCATCTAAAATGAAAGAACTCTCATCAGAGTTAACAATAGATTCATCATTTACATAACCAAATTAGCAAAAATAAAATTAATTTTAAGTTATCTGACTTTTTCCTCCCCTGAAACTATTGTTAACAGGTTTAGATGGGACTTGTAGTGCAGCACAGAATGCAAAGCTTACATTAGAAGACATAAATAAGACACTGCAGTCTGAGATTGTTATCTTTGTTTCCACTGCAAGCAACCCTTGTGTCTTATCATGGAAGCAGCTGAGCTGGCTTTTCCCAAACTTGTTATACCTGTAGTACTACATATCCCAGCAGCTTGTTTAGACAATCCCAAGTAAATTCAGTTCTCTAAAACTTCTAATTATTCCAGAATTACAACTAATTCATTAAATGCTCAAAATATATCAGCAGAGAAGGCAAAAACTTTAAGGGATCAATCTATCTCCCCCCCTCCCCTGTCATAACAAGAATTTATACACAAAAACACATTACAGAGCAGATATCCGAGTGCCTTCTGATCTACTTAGTCAGATGTCTATCACCTTGTAGCAAACAATGCCGCAGAAATACCACTTTTGTTTTGCAAAACTACGATTTATCTTTACCTGCGTGTACATATTAAGATAGCTCACATGCATTGCCTACCCCTATGATGCCTAATCCCATATCAGAAGGATCAATCTGAATAGAAATGACCAATAACATTTTACAAGTATTAGATACAACTTTTTCACAAAATAATTCCCGATTGTTAACATTCATGCGTTTATAGTATAAACTCATAACCAATAAACACTGAGTACCTAGTACATGTACATGGTATATCAAGTACATCTCATATTCACCAGAAGACATATATACTGTACATATATATATATTTTCAATGATGGAAAGGAACTCATATCTACTTGTCACCACCCTCTGTGGGACTATCAGCATTCAATTTCTTCATCTGCTCCCTGTGGAGACTAAAAATGTAACAATACAGACATAGGCAAACAGAGCATGTACATGTAACACATATGGGCCCATTCACTTCATACATACATGCAACCTTCACACTGGAGCTCCAGACACACACACATCCATTGAATCATAAAGAACTTGTCAAGTTTTCATATATTTTGTACAGTGATATCATCTTATTCTTCTTTTCCTACAAGTAATCACAGGGTTAGTTATAATTCCTGCACAGCTCAATATTGAAGAAAAATAAACAAAACATGTGATTTAGATGCCTTTGTTTTCTCCTCAATGTGTATATCACTGGAAAATAAACATAATGATGATTATCTAAAATTTATGACATTAATCCAATTCTAAAGACATTAAATATGATTTAAACAGCCAATACTGATACCAACATTACATATTAATATTTCTGTGCAGTCTTCGAATATTTCCATGGCAGACCCCACTCATCTAGTTGCTACAGATGCTCAGAAACTCTTACATTATATCTGAGATTTGCCTTGAGGGCTGACTGCAAGACTTTTTGACACTTTACTTTACAAGATTCCAATCAAAGTTTTTACCACTGTAACACATCACAATAATCTTACACAAAGTCAAATACTGGTTAGAAACAGCTTACACTATACAGTTCACTTATTATTAAACCATATATTCCTAATTCTCCATACATTATACCAATGATGTTACATTGTATCACTCATAGCTGAAATCTTAGCTACCTGCCGTGTCTCCCCTCCCCCCTTCTGTTGAATCCTAGCAAAACCTGTATCCTGTATACCTCTGCTGTGGATATACCGAGGGCAATAGGAGGTGGTGGTGGTGGGGGGGGAGGCCTGACATTCATTGTGAATTATCCTGACCTCCATTAGAGACACACAGGAGCTTCTGATCTTTTTCTGCCATTTTTCCTTGCATAAATGCTTCAACAATCATGGTGTTTTTCAAAGCATTATAGACCTGATTTCACCCAGAATCTACTACCTTGGTGAGTAGTCTGCCACAATATACTTCAGCGGACTCTCCCTATATCTTTATCTAGTCACCACTCATATATAGTGCTAACATCACAATGCAGACCACATTTAATCCTTTAGCTGGACTGTGAGTGGGTGCTCACTATACAGTCCCTTATACTAAGGAAAATATACAAACACTGAATACCTTATTTCTGTAACCATTCCTTACTTAATGTTTATCCAACTATCCAACATCTTATCAGCAATTTATCACCTCCTTTTCTAACTGCTCTTTCTTTAAACTATCTCTTGGGTTGATTTCCATACCGGCTGACTCTGCACTCCCCCCATTCTGTTCTTCAATTAGAGCTTATTCCTCTTTGTAACTTATGCTCCTGTATCTGTCCTGCATGATCTAATCTCCATTGGTTCCCAACATTTACTATCAAACAATCCTATCTTAGGAACCCCTGCTCTCTTAAGGATTTTTATTTATTTATTTATTTTTTCCTTTTTCTTTTACTTGGGCGGCAACTTCTCTCTCTCTCTCTTTCTATTAGTTCATATGGGGTGTACCATATCTCAGAGGGTCCCTTCCCCATACTAGCTGATGGCCAGTCAGCCGTGAGCTTCCCACCCCTCTAGGGCAATTAAGACAATAGAGGGTCACTCTTGACTACTCGAGGGTCATACATACTGACCTCTCTTAGTGGGATCTCCCAAACAGTCACTCTGTTTTCACTGAACTAATCTCTAATGTACAAGTTTCTGGTATCTGTGCTCAAGGCAAAACCTATTCCGAACACCCCTGAATCTTTACACGTACTTGCGCGGATTCTACTCAGTCCTTAGTGCTTAAACAAGGACTTTTCAATCACTCAGTATTACGGATGGAGACTGACTCTCCCTTCTATGCCTCCCTATACACTTTATAACAGATGTATCAATCAAATGACAGCATGGACAGTATACAAAGAATGAGGTATAACATTCCCACCCCCTTTACAGACAATATATTCTACTGGTTCTTCCGAGCTATATAAAAATGGCGTTGATTTTATACTATATGCAGCACTAACCTCACTTATCAACACACAGGATCCGGGACACGTAGGAACTCAGATTAATTATTTGGTAAAGCAAACGCTTACCTTTCTTTCAGCGCTGATTTATTCATCTGAGGTCCTCCGGGCCCGTCTCCAAATCGGTTGGTGAGTGGATCAGTACACTATCAGCTGCACATCAAACGATCATCAACGCCCTCACGTTGGGCGACAGTTTCTGTCGGGGGAAAATCATAATACCCCAGAGATATGCTGTCTGTAAAGGAAAATTAATTAACAGGCCAAGATCGGCCTCCGCCATCTTGGCCTGGAGAACCACAAGACACATGGTGGTCGTGTATCAAAATGGATTCTGATTTATTATAAGAAAAAGGTAGTTTAAATACATTACAGACAAAGAGCTGGCTTGGCTATTCTAATCAGGTACAACACGATTGGTCATAGAGATATAAGACAAGCCTGGCACATGACTATTGGCTGAGGTCTGCATATCATTATTACACTCCAACCTGGGATGACCTTTCTCATGACATGAAAAAGAATCTAAGATATTTATGTGTAAGCCAACATCATACACTAGTTCTAGATGTATATCACAGAAAGAGAGATAATGATCATGTACTGGTCCGCTCCGGCCTTGGGGCTAACGACCAAACAGGTTATTTGAACCGGTTTCTACACCCACTCTCAAAGATGACCACAAATAGATAAGGAGTTATAACCCAACCATTAACATTCCACACGCCTTATCCCCTAAAGGGGTCTCTTAGACTCTAAACAGACATCCTTATGAAGCTTAGAACAGAAAATGCTTATAAAATGGCTGACAGAATACAAGATGGAAGATGTGATCCTAACAGGCTATGTAGAGAGAGAAGAGCAGGGGGCCTAGGACCAAGCCCTGAGGAACCCCAACAGCAAAGGAAAGAGGGGAAGAAACAGAGCCCGCAAATGATACTCTGAAAGTGCGGTCTGAAAGATAAGAGGAGAACCAAGAGAGCTCTGTATCCTTGATATCGACTGAGCAGAGCATAGTGAGGAGGAGTCGATGGTCAACAGTGTCAAATGCTGCAGAGAGGTCCAGAAGAATAAGAAGAGAGAAGTCACCATTAGATTTAGCTGTCAGATCATTGAAGAGTTTTGTGAGGGCTGTTTCAGTAGAATGCAGAGTGCAGAAACCAGATTGTAAGGGGTCAAGCAGAGGGTTAGCAGAGAGATAGCGGGTTAAACAAGAATAGACCAGGCGTTCCAAGATTTTAGAGATGAAGTGAAGTGTTTCAAAAAGCCTTTTAGGGTTACTCAAGAGAAAACAGATGAGAGCGATGAAATAGGCTTGTTTAGCGAGGTAAAGAGTAGAACTATATGTTTAAAGCATAAACTTGAAGTAGAGGAAATCTGCAGGTGTATGTTATTTTCTCCACAGACATATGGCACACCTAGAGCACCGCTGAAGAAAACGTGTCTGTGGCGTGTGCCAGGGATGCTGCCTCCAACATCAAACTTTACGAGTGGAGGAGGAGGGCACCTCATTCAATGCATTTTTATGGGTTTCATAACAGTGAATGGCGGCAAGAGTGGGACAGGAGATTGAGGAGATGGGGGTCAGAGAGGGCTGTAGAATGTCTGAGAGGTGCTGGGTGTTAATAGCATGTAAATTCCTATAAGTATGATGGATAGGTGTATCCTGTGAAGGTGAGAGAGCACTGATGGTGAAAGACAGAAAGTTATGATCGGAGAGCAGCAGAGAAGAATTAATAAATGTAGAGTCTGAGAGGAGTCGATGGAAGACAAGATCAATCGTGTTGCCATCTACATGTGTGGTGGAGGAAGAACATTGTGAAAGACCAACAGAAGTGGTTATTGAGAGAAACTGTGAGGCAGCTGCAGAGACAGGGGTGTCAATGGGGATGTTAGAGTCACCCATGATGAGGGTAGGAATTTTGTTGAATAAAAAGTGGGGAAGTCAAGAAGCAAAGTGATCCAGAAATTGGGAGGGCAAATCACTTCGACATAACTTCAGCTGTGTTTGCATTAGTTAGCTAGAAGTTGTATAGGTTTCTATGAGCCCTGACAGTGTCCTACACTATTTTTCAAGCCAATTTAAGCATTGGTTCATACCAAACGGATGTGACCCAAAAAAAATCTTTGGACCAAACCACCTAAACTCAAAACAAAGTGAATTTTTGAGAGGTTCTTCCATCTGTAAAGACCACTCATAATAAAGAACAAGAAATAGCAGCCAAATTTCAATGAAAACTAAACTATGAGAAACAAACTGCTACTTTCCTCAAGTTCAAGCTCTGTCCATATTTATGTGCTACACAAAATTATACATGTATTTTCATTTATTAAATTACATTAATTACATTATATTTTTCACACTGATGACTGATCTTTTTCTCTTTACAGGGTAAGATTATAATAAAAAGTAGCACATATTCAACAGTAGCATAGTTCAACAAACTTTACAGAAAATAAATAGTACAGTGTGTACAGAAATACTATTTCTTTTTTATTATATGACTGTATATTTAAGCAATTTTCTCCTCTGGACATCTGTCACTGATTCTCACTTGTTCCTTGTCAAGATTAGCTGCTACAATATGCTCCAAAACTGCATTAAGAACGAAGAGAGGAATCTGCTTATCAAAGTCACTCAGAAGCATCACCATCACCATCTTATACAGAAGTATTGACCTCTATTGAACTATGAGGTTGATAGCAAAACTTACTATTTAATTCCAGTGACCTATATATGCTTCTTTTCATTCAACTATGGGAAGAATATGCAAATCCGCCTTCCATGATGTAATTAGGAAGACAGTTGCTGCCTCATTGTTGCAAACCAATAGAGGGTGCTCACTGGAATGTGCAAGCCTGTCTTAAGACAGGATTCCAGTGAAATAACCCAATAATGGCTGCTCCCTTTAGCCTCATGCCCAACCTTCCAAGAGGCCTTTGTTTAGCAATGACGCTGGGATTATTACCAGGTTATAGTCTCTCAATCGAGGACAGCTGTTTCGATCTGGTTGGATCTCATCAGCCCGATGTAGAGAGGACTATAACCTGGTAGAGGTGAGAGGCTTAGACAGGGTTCGGGGGATATTGTCACTCCTTAGGGAGAGACCACCATATAGGTGTGTGGAGACTTGTTAAGCCTTTAGCACTCCACTTTGCAAGGAACTATGGGAAGAATATGCAAATCCGCCTTCCATGATGTAATTAGGAAGACAGTTGCTGCCTCATTGTTGCAAACCAATAGAGGGCGCTCACTGGAATGTGCAAGCCTGTCTTAAGACAGGATTCCAGTGAAATAACCCAATAATGGCTGCTCCCTTTAGCCTCATGCCCGACCTTCCAAGTGCTAAAGGCTTAACAAGTCTCCACACACCTATATGGTGGTCTCTCCCTAAGGAGTGACAATATCCCCCGAACCCTGTCTAAGCCTCTCACCTCTACCAGGTTATAGTCCTCTCTACATCGGGCTGATGAGATCCAACCAGATTGAAACAGCTGTCCTCGATTGAGAGACTATAACCTGGTAATAATCCCAGCGTCATTGCTAAACAAAGGCCTCTTGGAAGGTCGGGCATGAGGCTAAAGGGAGCAGCCATTATTGGGTTATTTCACTGGAATCCTGTCTTAAGACAGGCTTTCACATTCCAGTGAGCGCCCTCTATTGGTTTGCAACAATGAGGCAGCAACTGTCTTCCTAATTACATCATGGAAGGCGGATTTGCATATTCTTCCCATAGTTCCTTGCAAAGTGGAGTGCTAAAGGCTTAACAAGTCTCCACACACCTATATGGTGGTCTCTCCCTAAGGAGTGACAATATCCCCCGAACCCTGTCTAAGCCTCTCACCTCTACCAGGTTATAGTCCTCTCTACATCGGGCTGATGAGAGCCAACCAGATCGAAACAGCTGTCCTCGATTGAGAGACTATAACCTGGTAATAATCCCAGCGTCATTGCTAAACAAAGGCCTCTTGGAAGGTCGGGCATGAGGCTAAAGGGAGCAGCCATTATTGGGTTATTTCACTGGAATCCTGTCTTAAGACAGGCTTGCACATTCCAGTGAGCGCCCTCTATTGGTTTGCAACAATGAGGCAGCAACTGTCTTCCTAATTACATCATGGAAGGCGGATTTGCATATTCTTCCCATAGTTCCTTGCAAAGTGGAGTGCTAAAGGCTTAACAAGTCTCCACACACCTATATGGTGGTCTCTCCCTAAGGAGTGACAATATCCCCCGAACTCTTTTCATTCACTCAGTTTCTATTCATTTCCCCCTCCCCTCTCTATAGACTTCTATGTAACACCTGAAATAAATAGGACATTTTTTCACAGATTTCAACATGAACCATACCATATAAACAAGGTCCAAAGCTTGAGACAGGCAACACAAGATTGTACTAATTAAAAGGTTATGGAGACAGCACAGCTTCTTGTCAGCTTTACCTTCTTTCCACAATGACACGGAATATGGAAATGTCACACAGTATGCTTAAAACATAGAAGTCAATATAACATTTTCCAGCACTTCACAACTCTGAGCAGTAGCTAAGGCAATATGGATATCCCATAACCATTGCAAACACAATATAGTTTAATAATGAACATGATAAAAAACAGTTTTAGTATACATGTTTAGACTTCATGTACATTATTTTGTCTTTATTGAGTCTTTCAGGGCTAGCACACTGATCTTTTCTATATTCATCAGGTCAATGTACGGGGCAAAACTCAGGCCAGGTTCTATACCTGCTCCTTTTGAGATATTGGCTCCATGAAGTAATTTACTAGGTCCATAGAAGCATGGACGGCACATAGAGATCATCCATGTTCCATCTATAGAATTCAACCATGGACCGGACACATGCACATGTTTGTGTTCATGTAGCCTTAAATAGCAAAACATTTACTGCAGATATATATATATATATATATATATATATATATATATATATATATATATATATATATATATTCCACTCAATTAGTTAAAGTCATTAAGATTAATGGATTAACTTAACAGAATAAATATATTTTTCTATGTATATACTTTTTCCGATGTAAAATTTTATATGTATATATATATATATATATATATATATATATATATACACATTTGTGTATATATATATATATATATATATATATATATATATATATATATATATATATACACACACACACACATTTTTTTCTGTATTATTTTAGTCATTTACATTTCTCATATGTGTGTATAATCCTTGAATCCTGTCTTTGAAGATGTTACACTTTTGTGAACAATGATTCACTGTCATAAGAAATTGAACTGAATTGCAAGCAGGGCACAATATGGATGTTAGCATGACCATTTCATCACACATTTCAGCATTGCAAGTGCTTTTTATACCATTTTTTTCCTCAGTCAAGCAATGTTCTTTTCCCTTAGCCAACAGATGATTAGAAACCTGCCAGGCTAGCTGCTAGACACAATGTACTTCGATCATTGCATTGCATAGCAGATACTGCTTTTATAATCTATTTGTCAGCAAAATAACTGAAAAATTGAGTTGAAAATTTAAATTGGTTAACCTAAGGCAAGAAAAAACTGGAACTAAAATTATTGCTAGACTAGCTTTCAAGCTGAGACATTTTTTCATGCTTTTCGACCTAGATGAACCCAAAATTCTGCTTGCAGATGAAAGTTAACCCTTACTATTTTTTTTTTTTTTTTTGTTATAAAGGATTACAGGGAAGTATTTTAGTTATCGTTCTATTATTTTCATTCATAAAGTAAAGGGCAATCATTATACATGCTGTAAATTAGTATATATAATGTTAGCTAAAATTTCTCATTCATTTAGTGATTCATTCATTTATTCATTTTTTTTTTTTATTAATTAATATCATTATGTTCTCCTATTATCTCTTGGCTCTAAATATCCTGGGATCAGTGGCAGGAGCCTTGATAAATCATAATTTTGCTATACTTTCTTGGAATGTGGATGTGATATGAACTATAGACCATGGAAGGTTTTGCTAGCGTGCCACAATAGTGTGTTTAATTTATATTATGGGAAAATGCACTTCAGCAAAGTAGGAGTGCATTTATCTATATGTTAACGTGTTCAGCAGGCTGCCTAACACTATTGGAGTAATCTGGGGGATCCAATAAGAAGGGTTCATTCAATAGTGCATTACTAAATATGGTACTTAGACTATGTAATACTGATATTTAATTGATTGCCGGCACATTCGTACATCCCTATCAAAAAATGATGTCATAAATCTATTTCACTGAATAAAATAATAATAATACATTTTATTTACATTGCAGCACTGTACAATTTGTAGGATAACTAGATTTAAGTATATTACAAACCAGTTTTAAAGATTTTCTCTAACTAGCTTCGTGGTGACAATCTGTTATCTTGATCAGTTGTCAAAGGATAAGACCACAAATGTAGAAACTTTCTATGGTCTGGAACTTGTCAGAAACCCAGTCATGATTTTCTTATTGTAGCTGGGTTATCATACAGGGACACTACATGTATCAGAAGATATTCTGTCCACAATAAGAACATTGTAACTGATTTTCTGACCTTAGAAAGTTCCTGCATTCATGGTCGTATCCACCGGCAATCCATCAAAACAACAACTTGTGACCTCAAGATGTTTAATTACTTATATTTACAAAAGTGTTTAACTTTTAATTTTCTACAAATTTAAAAATAATTATGTTTGGAGGAATACCCCTTTAACCATTCACATTCAATTCTGGAACAAGGCAGTTTATTTGCCCCAAGGATGGATGTGTCCCCCCCTTAAAGTTATTATCCAGGATTAGATAACATGGTTGCTTTCTTTCTGAAAGAACTTTACTTCCTTTTCTCAGGCAATGACATCATGTCTGTTGGTCATATGGCCATGCTGGTTCTCAGACCCATTCATTTGATAACCTCTTTAACCAATTTGGTAAGAACTTCAATCTTTTATAGAACCAATTCGTGTAATATTGTGACATGCTATGAAATCAGAACAACAATAAACCTGTGTCAGTTACAATACAGGTATAGTTCACTCCTTAACTAACCCAACTGAAATAGTGAGCAGTTAAAATGTACAATTTTATTATGGGTTCTTAACCCTAAACACATTAATACAATTATAAAATGCTTGTGTTGAGTAGCTTTGTTTGCTAGGCTCAGACACAATGTGGGTAAAATATTCACCACCTATCACCGCGTTACTGCCTAGCCTGACCACACTGCAACAGATGAAAGGTAAGTATAACCTCGTAAGGAGAGTAAGCTAATAAAGTTAGGCAGCTTATCACCACTCCCTTATCCAGTTATTTGACCTGTACAGTAAACGCTGCCCAGGTTTATCGGCAGAACCTATTATACTGTTGGAATAATCAAAGGGGACAGTTAAATGACCACCCAGAATCTAGTAAGCTATAATTCCTGCTGGTTGGATACCCACATAGCTAGGTCAGATATAGGATGACAAGGATTTCGGTTGCTACACTCCATCACCACTATGATCGCACACTAATAGTACCTGTGGGTCATTCCAGAAGCCTGAATTGTATTATCCTATCCAGCCCAAAATTGGCTGCCTCATACTGTCACCCAAATGATATGCCTGCTGTAGAAGCTTATAGCCTATATTAGATTCAATCTAATGACTGAGGCACTGTCTCCCTATTTACATCTCGGTAGACAGATTTGCATACTCTTCTTCTACTCTTTGCGTCCCTCACAGTGGAGTGTAAATGGCTTAATAAGATTCCACACACCTACATGGTGGTCTCTCCCTAAGGAATGACAATATCCCCTTAAAGGGATTCTACCATTAAAAAACTTTTTTTTCTAGGTAACATGTTAGAATAGCCTTTAGAAAGGCTATTCGTCTCCTACCTTTGAAAGTGATCTCTGCCGCTCCGTTCGTTTGAAATACCGGTTTGTACCGGTATGCTAATTAGTTCTCTCGCAGCGATGGGGGAGGGTCCCAGCGCAGGAAATGCAATGGGGGCTTCCCCATTGCTGCTCGAAAATCGACTCCAGCGCCGCCTCTGTCTTCTTCTGAATCCTCCCCTTCCTTCTTCGGCTTGACGTCGGATGCCTGCGCAGTACGCTCTGTTCGGCGAACTTGCAGTGTCGGCAATTTGGCCGCGGGCATGCGCAGTACGTTCGGCGAAGTTCGCCGAATAGAGCGTACTGCGCAGGCATCTGACATCAAGCCGAAGAAGGAAGGGGAGGATGCAGAAGAAGATAGAGGCGACGCTGGAGTTGGTTTTCGAGCAGCGATGGGGACGCCCCCATCGCATTTTCTGCGCTGGGACCCACCCCCATTGCTGTGAGAGAGCTAATTAGCATACTGGTACAAACCGGTATTTCGAACGAACGGCGCGGCGGAGATCACTTCCAAAGGTAGGAGACGAATAGACTTTCTAAAGGCTATTCTGACGTGTTACCTAGAAAAAAGTTTTTTAATGGTAGAATCCCTTTAACCTGGTCTAGAAGCCTCTCACCTCTGCCAAGTCAGTCTTCTCTGACCAGGCTGAAGAGATCCAATCAGATCGAAACAGCTGTCCTTGGCTGAGAGATTAACTTGGTAAAATCCCACATCATTGCAGCAAAGGCCTCTGGGAAGGTCAGGCATGATGTTAAAGGGAGCTCCCCTTAGTGGGCAGCATGACTGAGGCACTGTCTCCCTATTTACATCTCAATAGACAGATTTGCATATTCTTCCCTAGATTCTGGGTGGTCATTCCACTGTCCCCTTTGATTATTCCAACAGTATAACAGTTTCTGCCGACAAACCTAGGCAGTGTTTACTTGTCAGGTCAAATAACTGGATAAGGGTGCATGCACACTGAGTAACGCCGGGCGTGTATGAGAGCCGTACACGCCGGCATTACAGCAGGGCTGCCGAACACTTCCCATTCACTTCAATGGGAGCGCTCGTAAACGCCGCTGTTACGAGCGCTCCCATTGAAGTGAATGGGAAGTGTTCGGCAGTCTGCCGTAATGCCGGCGTGTACGGCTCTCATACACGCCCGGCGTTACGTAGTGTGCATGCACCCTAAGGGAGTGATGATAAGCTGCCTAACTTTATTAGCTTACTCCCCTTACGAGGTTATACTTACCTTTCATCTGTTGCAGTGTGGTCAGGCTAGGCAGTAATGCGGTGATAGGTGGTGAATAATTTACCCACATTGTGTCTGAGCCTAGCAAACAAAACTGCACAACACAAGCGTTTTATAATTTTATTAATGTGTTTAGAGTTAAGTACCCATAATAAAATTGTACATTTTAACTGTTCACTATTTCAGTTGTGTTATGCTATGAAATCCCCTCAAAGGCTTAAAGCCAGGCCCTCAAAGGTGGTATTTTCTGAAATACTACCTGTAGCATGGGCCACACAGGAGAAGGAGTAGGAGATTATGGAGGTAAACAAGCAATTCATGAGTTGGTGTAAGAAGGAAGGGTTTACATTCTTGGAGAACTAGATCAACTTCTGTTTTGGCTACAGGCTCTTCAGTAGGGATGGACTGCAGATCAATGGTGAGGGTGTAGCTATGCTTGGGTAGAAGATGACTAGAAGGAGGCATGTTTAAAATATGGGCTGGGGGGAGCTTAAATGGTAAAGAAGGGGAAAGAAGTGTAGATAGTGACAGGGGTTAAGTAAGGAAACTGGGGGTGAAGTTGAGAGAGGGTTTAGAAGGGTTAATAAGAAAATGTAGAATAGGGATAAAGCAAAGCAACTAAAGTGCATGTATACTAATTCCAGGAGCCTCAACAACAGGATTCAAGAAATATAAGTAATAATATTGGAAAAGGGTTATGATTAGTGGCATAACTACCGTGGTAGCAGTGGTAGCAGCTGCCACAGGGCCCGTGACATTAGGGGCCCGGCAATAACCGCTACCGCTGCCTTTTTTTAAAAAAATGGTCTGTTACTGGTGGAGTTACTCCAGCCGGTAACGGGACCTATATACTTACCAATCCTGGCAGGGGCTGGGATCAGTAAGTGACGGCGCGGCCCCCACAAGCACTATTATACTTGGGGGTCTTTTAGGACCCCTGAATATAACAATCAGAGGCCATGGAGAGGTAAGATAACATAAAAAAAACTGTGTTACTTCCCTGTACAGGCTCTGGGCAGGCTTTGGCCTACTTGCGTGACGTCATATGACCCGCGACGCAGGGCCCCAGTCACATGATGTCCCAGGAGATGGCTGACAGTGACGGAGAATGCAGGGGAGTCCGGAGATAGGTAAGTAACAGTATTTTGTTATGTTTGTATCCCTCTGGGTCTCCAATTATTATACTCTGGGGTCTGAAAAATTGTTCATGTATGTCCACAATGGCACATAATACTGTGTACTGGGACCACTATGGGGACATAATACTGTGTACTTGGGTCACTATGGGGACATAATACTGTGTACTGGGGCCACTATGGGGACATAATGGTGTACTGGACCCACTATGTGGACATAATACTGTGTACTGGGGCACTATGGGGACATAATACTGTGTGCAGTGGCCAATGTGGGGTATTATAGTGTGCACAGAAATGCGTGCACGGGGCGGGGGGCGGTGGTAGGGGTCGGTTAGTTGAGGTCTTCAGTGTCGGTTGGGGGGGGGGGGGCATGTCAAAAGTTCGCCACGGGGCCCCGCCATTCCAAGTTACGCTACTGGTTATGATATAGTGGGGATAAGTGAGACATGAGTGGATGACAGCTAGCACTGGGCGATAAATCTACAAAGGTACAGGCTATTTAGAAAAGACCAGATAAATAAGTTTTGCTTATAAATAAAAGCTCACCTAAAGCCTGTACTGTGAGACAGCATTTATGATGAAAACGAACATATAGAGTCCCTTTAGGTGTTAATAAGGGGAGGGAAAAATAAAAACACACTAAGGGTGAATTCACACTGAGTAAACGCTAGCTTATTCTGAACGTAAAACACGTTCAGAATAAGCGGCGTCTAAAGCAGCTCCATTCATTTCTATGGGAGCGGGGATACGAGCGCTCCCCATAGAAATGAATGGGCTGCTTCTTTCACTCCGTGCAGTCCCATTGAAGTGAATGGGGAGTGCCGGCGTGTACGCTCCGGCATGAGCAGAGCTAGCCGTATACGCCGGCACTCCCCATTCACTTCAATGGGACTGCACGGAGTGAAAGAAGCAGCCCATTCATTTCTATGGGGAGCGCTCGTATCCCCGCTCCCATAGAAATGAATGGAGCTGCTTTAGACGCCGCTTATTCTGAACGTGTTTTACGTTCAGAATAAGCTAGCGTTTACTCAGTGTGAATTCACCCTAATAGGGGTTTGAAATAAGTCTCTAAGTATGAAGGAGGGGGGAAGGAAATAGAGGATTCAGCTAAAAAAAAATGAGGTAATTATTATGGTGGACTTCAACTACCCCAATAAAACTGTCCACCAAAGGTAGCAGTTTTTCAACAATAATTAACCCTGCTGTATTACACAGGGTTAATTTAACCTACTTACACACATTGACATAATTGCATGTCATGAAATTTTTTTTTAATTTTTTTAATGCAGTGTGAGATACTATTATGCCATGGTAATGTCACTTGCTCAAAAACTGATTGGGTGACATCACGAGCAGCTGTAGGAAACAGTTGATACCTGCTTGTAATACATATGCAAAAAGAGAAAGAAATGGCCCGCACATCCCAGTCTTATATATTGATCTAGTGCTTCTCAGCAAATTCTACAATACTGAGCATGAGGTTCTTAGTATACATATTGATCAAGGTCTATAAGCCCACTAGCCACTTCACGGAGACCTCTGGTGGCAGAGGTGTTGCCGAACCACTGGGTGGCTCCCCCTGTGGGCGCTGTGTTGCGGTTGTGGTGGTCGCTGTGCAGTGCCACACTGTTATGGTCAGCAGGATTTATTAACAAAAACTAAACAACTGAAAAACCCTGCGGAGCCCTCTGGGCTACTGACTGCTAAAACCCTGGTGTGAACAGTGTCTGACAGTTGATGTCACTGCCAGCTAAATTAAACAACCAGGTTTGCTCTGTTACCAATCACAGAGACCTGTGCAGTCAGAGCAGCCGCAGAAATAAACAAACTGGCTAGCCTGAACTCCAGGACAAGCCAGAGACCAAGTAAACCCTGTGTGTAGTTGTTCTAGCCACCCAACCCCCAATGCAGCTTACTGCCAAACAAACTCCCAGTGTGAACACTGACTGAGGGGAGAAGCTAGCTGAGGCCAACTGAGATTCTACCACACACCATAGAAGGCAGCATGCTGCCCAACTACAAATGGCATTGCTGTCTCTGGGGATATTTACTAACTAGGGCTAACTAATAATACTCTGGCTGGAACGCACGCACGCACGCACGCACGCACGCACGCACGCACGCACGCACGCACGCACGCACGCCCTTTCAGGTATCAGATTTGGATTTGATCTTAGTGCGCCAGGCGTCCAGACCAGCCCCCTTATATAGGCAAGGGGCGGTTACCAGCAAATAGCCCAGCTGCCCAATCCGAGCGTCCATTGGTTAACACACATGTCGATCAAACAGTCGACCACGCCCGGCTGTTGCAAGGCAGATTAATCCTTGCAACCCTGGACTGTGCAGAGGAACAGGCAGCGACACCCATATCATGGCCGCAGTTACTGCACAATCCTAACACGCACCTAGTAGAGTAGGGACCCACTATAAAGAAGTCGCTGTGAAGTTGCTAGTGGGCTTATACACCTTGATCAATATGTATGTTAAGAACCTCATGTTCAGTATTGTAGAATTTGTTGAGAAGCACTAGATCAATGTATAAGGGTGCATGCACACTGAGTAACACCGGGCGTGTATGAGAGCCGTACACGCCGGCATTACGGCAGACTGCCGAACACTTCCCATTCACTTCAATGGGAGCGCTCGTAACAGCGGCGTTTACGAGCGCTCCCATTGAAGTGAATGGGAAGTGTTCGGCAGCCCTGCTGTAACGCCGGCGTGTACGGCTCTCATACACTCCCGGCGTTACTCAGTGTGCATGCACCCTAAGACTGGGATGTGCGGGCCATGTCTTTTTCTTTTTGCATAACCTGCTTGTAATACCCACAGCCAGAGCTGATCACTGGTGTTAACCCCATAATGCCGCAATCAATCATGGCAAAGAATCTAAGGCAGTGGTTCTTAACCAGGGTTCGATCGAACCCTATTCCATATGCACGGTTCATTTTGTGTAACAGTAAAAAAAACCCATATACCTATGTCTTGAATTTGGAAAAAAATATATTTGATTTATCACTAAAGAAGGGTTCGGTGAATGTGCATATGAAACTGGTGGGTTCGGTACCTCAAATAAGCTTAAGAACCACTGATCTAAGGGGTTGCCCTAACAACCAGGTAGCTATACACTCCCACAATACTTCTGTATTGGAATGTATAATACTGAACCATTGATCAGAAGATTGCTATAAATAAATAAAATGCCTTTTCCCCATATAGACTACAAAAAATTTAAAAACATAAAACATATTATAAAACACTAAACATTTGGTATTGCCACGTCTATAACAAACTGTACTAATAAACCATTAGTTAACCCATAAGTTGACAGTCAAAAAAGGTATAAAAAATGCCAGAAGTGACAATTTTTGCATCTTGCCTCACAAAATATGAAATAAAAATTGATATATAGATATAAAGTCATATATAGACCAAAATATCATAAAAAAGCCTAGCTGTTCCCGCCAATAATAATCTCTCAATCAGCTCTGTCAATAGAAAAAATAAAATCATTACACCTTTTAGAAGATAGCAATGCAAAAGTTATTGATTTTCCCCAAATGGATTTTTTTGCAAAATTAGTAATGCAAATAAAAACTATAAAAAAAAATTTGGTATCACGATAATTATACCAAACAATTCAATAAAGGAAAACAATTATTTTTGTTTTATGGTGAAGGGCAAAAAAATTGTAAAATCTTATAAAGCAATGCCAGAATTGTTTGTTTTAATTCCCCCCTTTAAGAGTTAATATACACCACAAAATGGTTTCATTACAAAATGCATGCCATCCCCTGAGAAACAAGCTCAAATATGACTACATTATCGGAAATAAAAAAAAAAAAAAAAAAAATAAATATATATATATATATATATATATATATATATATATATATATATATATATATATCTTGCAGAATATAACAACAAAAACACCTAAAAATTGTCAAATCTTTAGGACAAACTGGCTGTGGCAGGAAGGGAATGTATAAGCTGTGTGAGCAAACAGAGTACACCCTAGATTTATAGTTTATGAGGGGAAGGAACCTAGGAGTGACCCCCAAAGTGAGTTCCCCATCCATTGTGCATTCACAACTAGGAAAACTAATGTTCTCTTTCGCCCTCATACATTCTTTGAGAGGCGCAGTTTTCGAAATAGTGTCGCTCCCTAGGGAACTCCATTGCACTTCAGGTACATGACATGACAAACATGACAAGGCATTCAAAAACCAAATAATCTGAATCTGCAAAAGTCACATGGCACTCCTTCACATCTGTGCCCAGCTACGTTACTGCGACACTGTTGTACCCACAATAAAATACTTAATGTCATACGTGGGTGTAAACTGCTGTGTAGGCACAAAACCAAAGCATATAAGGGAAGGAGCGCTATTTGGTTTTTGGAGCACAGATTTAGATGATTTGGTTTGTGGACCCCATGGCATTTTTAAAGAGCCTCTGAAATACCAGAAGTGGAATTCTTTAACACATACATCATTTTGAAAATTAAACCCCTGAAGGAATTTATATAGGGGTGCAGTGAACCTTTTTAACCCCCAAGTGTTGCATTCATTTATTTTGCAGAAATGTATGAGGAGCTGATGGCAAGAAGTGAAAATTTAAATTTTTCCAGAAATCTTGGTGCGCAATATGTTGTGTCCAGCTTGTGTCAGTGACAAACACTTCAAAGGCTGTTGTGCCGCATTAACAGTTTTTGGAGTGTGTGTCTCTGCTAACACAAGCTGGGCACAGCATATTGGACATTTTTCAGTTCTCACTATTAGGGTGCATTCACACTAAGTATACACTGAGCTGATTCTGAATGTAAAACACGTTCAGAATCAGCGCATACAAAGCAGATCCCATTCATTTCAATGGGAGCCGGCATACGTGCGCTCCCCATTGAAATGAATGGGCTGCTTTTTTCCCTATAGGGTTTCAATGTGATGCGTCCGGCAGTATGCACAAACAGCAGTATATACCACATATGGCATTGTTAAAGGGTCTTTATCATTGGGAAAAGTCATTTTTAGCTAAACATATACTTGCATAGCATTTAGAAGGGCTATTTCACAAGTACCTTTTGTATGTAAATCGCCTCAGTAATCTTTGAATAAGTTTGTTTTTATTCAAATGCTAATTATCCTCCTCTATGCACTCTGGAAGTGTCTCTGTGACCATCTCTGCTATTCTCCATGTGTGTGAGAGCAGAGAGGCTGCTGTGCTGATGACTCATCTCCCTCAACTCAACTCTCACACACATACAGAATAGCAGACACAGACACTTCCGGGTGAATGGTGGAAGCTAATTAGCATATGAATAAAAACTGACTTATTCAAAAACTACAGAGGCAATTTACATACAAATGGTAAGTGTGAAATAGCCTTTGTTAAGGCTTTGCAAGTATGTGCTTAGCTAAAAATGACTTTTCCCAATGATAGAGCCCCTTTAAGTATGTCATCCTGGGACATTTTTATTCATATGAACATAAACTGCTTTTGAAGCACACACAGCAGGGTGTAAATGTGAAGGAGCGCAATATGGCTTCTGGAGCGCAGATTTAGGTTGTTTGGATTTTGGACACCATGTCACATTTGTAGAGACTAGAGATGAGCCAGTAGTATTCGATCGAGTAGGTATTCGATCGAATACTACAGCATTCAAAATACTTGTACTCGATCGAACACCATGCGGTAAACTCAGTAAAAATTAGATTCCCCTCCCACCTTCCCTGGTGCATTTATTACGCCATTAACTATGCAGGTGAGGTGGGACAGGAACTAGGACAACATATGCATTGGAAAAAAACATATACAGTCATTGGCTGACTAAATTAGTAGCAGCAGCAGCAATAATAATAATAATAATAATAATAATAATAATAATAATAATTATACTGGGACTTGGGCGTGTTACATGCACCCAGGCATGCTTCCCCTGCTGTCCCAGTTGCATTCCAGAGATGTTGGCACCATTTCCTGAGGTGTCATTGTGGACTTGGTGACTCCAATTGGTCGAATTTTGGTTTCCCTGAAATAAGCATCTTTTTCCCATAGACTATAAATGGCATTTGATATTCGAACCAATTGTCGAATTTTGAATTTTCGAATATTTCACTTCATCGCTCAACTCTAGTAGAGACCCTAAAGTGGCCCCTACAAAATGGAGTCACTTCTTGGGGAATTCCTATTTACTACCACTTTCAGGGCTCTAAAAAAATAATATGGCTTCCGAAACCATTCCCAATAAATCTATACTCCAAAAGCAAAAAAAGCTCAGTGCTCCTTCCCTTCTTAGCCCTGCTGTGTGACCAAACAGCAGTTTATGCCCGCATTATACAACTTTTTTTGCACCCAGGATAATCCACTTAAAAGTTTTAATAGTTTGTTGATACAAAGTGGGTTCAACATAGTGGACACTAAAATGGCATATTTTAGAAAAAAAATAAAATTTTCACTTTGCACATTCATTTTTGGGAAGCACTCTTGGGCTTAAAATACTAATAATACCATATGGGTGTAGTTTCTAAAATAGGGTCATGTTTTTGGTATGGATTACATATTTTATATCAAAGTCTTTGCAAATTCCTGCCAATGCAGTCTAAATGTCCAAATTAGGCCTCACATGTGCATAGTGCTCTTTATTTCCCCAATCAATCAGAGAAGCTTTATTGGCACGTTTGAATAGATATTTGGCATTGCCAAAGCAAGTAAAGTGTGTGTGTGTGTGTGGGGGGTGGGGGGGGGGGTGGGGGGTTTGGGGCAGGATTTTAGGTATGGGGGGTGATTTGGGGTATAATAGTCTTTGGGGTCTCATCTTCCTCTCAGTTGGTGGCAGGTGGACACATATTGGGCAGTGATCTCCCCAGTAGGGTGTACAGTTTCCTCTTCTCATCATCCAATCAGATTAATGCAAGTCGGAAGAGCTTTATTGGTGCCAGAAGGAATGTTTGGTATGGTGGGCAGGGCGTTGGGATATGTGGGAGTGGGTAATTGGGGGGGGGGGGGTTTGGGGCAGAAATGTCTGGGGGTGAATGGGTGATTAGGGGGTATATCAGTCCATGGGTTTCATCTTCCCTACATTTGGTGACAGCTGTAAATGTATCGGGCAGCGATTTCCACAGTGGTCTCCTCTTCTTTTACTAAATCAAGAAACATAATAACATAACTGTATAGCTGTCCCTTCTCAATTGCCTGAAGCTGGGCAAGACATTATATATATATATATATATATATATATATATATATATATATATATATATATATTAAAAGTGGTTAGATAATTCCCTTTTCCCCTTCCCCTCCCCATTATTTCAAACTAATAGGGAACACATAGTTTCCCTTATTAAGGACTTTAAGATTTTCCTTACTTCTGAGGGACTTGTAATATACACTGTATATCTCACTCCCTTGTTTTCACTTAATGAATCTGAAGAAACAGACACTGAATGCCTGCTGGAAGAAATTGTGGCCAGAAATGGTGCAGGGTAACAAAGGATTCGCTCCCGATGAAATTCAACATGCTGCAGTCCCAAAATCTGTGCAGCTGGCACAGTTACTGAGTGGAGAAGGCTTCAGTGACATGACAGCCGATGAAGTCAATGGTTTGCTTGACGAGCATGGCTTACCGCTGACAGACGAAGATCTGGAGGAAATGACCAAGTCAGCGAGTGAAGAAGAAGAGGAAACTGAACCATAAACCGAGGAAGAAGAAGAGGTAGACCTAACACTTGAACAGCTTGCAGACGTGCACTGAACCGCTGCATATCTCCAACAGATTGTCGAACGTTGGGATCCCAACATGACTCGTTCGATACAATTTAAGTCCTCCCTTGACAATATTGTTGCACCGTACACAGCCATGTTAGCCCAGAAAAAGAAAATGCGCCAACAACTACCCATAACTATGTTCATCACGAAAACCAAGGGGTCTGTCACTCCATTGCCTTCACCTTCAGCATCAATTGCAGAAGATACAGGCGACCCTGCACCACCTGATGAAGTGGTGATTGAAGATCATTAATTATGCTCTTCTTCCCATTTATCTCGACCCCCATCATATCATCATCATCTCATCATCATCATCTCATCACTCATCAATATCATCACCATCACCATCAATATCATCACCATCACCATCAATATCATCAGACAAGTTTCATGTATCTTCTTCAATGGTGAGCACCCATATCATTTCATATATTGTACTGTACTGTACGTAGACTATTTTGGATAAGAACAGTATTGCAGGACATCCCCTAACATGAGATTAAATACCACATCTCCACTTTGCGGAAATTTGACTTACGTGGGCGGCCTTGGAATGTATCCCCCGCGAAAGTCAAGGGGCCACTGTATAAATTTTCATTATATAAAGAACAATCTTACGCTGTATTTTATTTTAGATTGTGTTCTGCATGCGATGAAAATGTAAAAAAAATTCAGATTATTAAGGGATTGTCATACCACAGATGTGATATATTTCAGTCTAACTCTGCTTGTCATTATGTTCACCTCGTGTTCTCCTACATGTATTTTCACATAGAACTGTTTTAGGTATATTAAACACATCGCATCTGTTTCCAAGTATTCAAGTACGTCTATTTTCTTAAGCGTTATTTTTTTTCATTACAAAGCTAAGTCTGTAAAGTGGGAACCCAGAAATATCACAGATGTTCCTTATGTCAAATGCAATATCTCTCCACACCATGTACTTACTGATTAGAAGAGTACAAGAGCAGGACTATCTGAAATGGTCAAAAACCGCTGCATTGCAAATCCCTGGGAATGAATTGTCCCTGCAGTCTCCAGGAGTTACTGTGAAATGAAAGCAATATGTTCTTGATTAAAATCCTGCAGAATTAGACTCTGCTAACATAAATAAAATCCGACAGCCAAAATAATATGATCATTTTCTCTTCTCAGCCAGTAAGAGGCATCTTTTGACATGAAGAACGCATTTCTTTTTAACCTTGTGCTAGTCCTTTCATGGTGAAATATTTTAGATACACAGAAAACATTTATCTGCCTCTTTCAAGAAATTAGAATTTTTTTCTATTTTAATTTGCCAGCAATCAACATAATAATAACTGAACAATTTTTATACTTGGCTTGATCAAAGTTCAGTCATATGCATTGTCATTGCTTATTGGGTCTGGGTTATATTTTTCAACAGCCTTACTCTTCACTAGGCTATAAATGTATGGCACAGTGTGTAAAGCCTATGTCATATATTTGGTCGGCGGTTGGCAGGAAATGAGAGTGTTTGTCATGATCGTCTACATTTGACATAAAATCAGCAAATTTGTGCAAGTTCTGTACAGTCTTGTAGTAAAACAAACTACCCCCTTATTGGGCAGCTTAGTTGTAAATAATAATAATAATAATAATAATAATAATATATTTTATTTATATGGTGCCAACATATTCCGCATCACTGTACAATTTTGTAGGTTTCAAGTACAGACAAAAAGATATATTACAAAGAAATAGTCACTTCCCAGAATGGGACTGAGGGCCCTGCTCACAAGAGCTTACAATCTATGAGGTAGAGGGGGTGACACAAGAGGTAGCAGGGGCGGCATCGGAGGTATAATTGCCTATACAGTGGTCAGAGAATTTTGTAATAGAGGTTACTGTCATTACACAGACATAAAACTGTATGAGCCATCACCAATCATGTCCTTTAACGTGCAGATGGTGCCTGGGCATATAAAGTTAGCCGGAAACGTCACCATATCTAATGGGGTAATGGGGGAGTGTGATATGAGTTCATTTTAGGGATCCTAATTATGGTACGGAAGGGTTTACATTAGGAATTGTGATAGGCCTGTTTGAAAAGATGTGTCTTTAGTTTGTGCTTGAAGCTGTAGAAATTGAGAGTTAATTTGACTTTCCAGGATAGAGCACTCCAGAGAAGTGGTGCAACTTGGGAAAAGTCTTGTTTACGAGTGTGGAAGGTTCTGATAATAGAGGTCTTAGTCTGTAGAGCAGGGGTGGGACTACTGCCATGGCAGACGTAGCAGTCTTAGAGGATTTGGCTTTTTTTTTTATTTTTACTCCAGCAGGTAGCTGGTGATATTCAAATGCTTTCTATAGGGCCACACTAAATGGTGCAGCATTTGATGTGAAATTCATAGATTAACTCCTTCCTGACATTTGATGCACATGTATGTCACAGTATCAGGTGGGGATGTGGATAGGGATTAGAAACTGAAACCATATATAACAAGTATCATTTGCATTTTATAGCAGGCACCCACAGGTGCCAGGATTGATCATGGGTGAGAACCACTTAGATGCAGGAGTCAATTAATCCATGGCATCCAAGACATTGCATGGGGGAGAACAATAAGTAGTTATGAAAGCCAGGAGCCTATCAAAGGATCCTAGACCTGTCTGGTCTTCTAGTATAGCCTGGGAGCAAGGATCATAGACCCACCATTTTAAACTTGGCAAGTAGCTAAAGTTTTTTTTTTAAAGTTCATTGTAGTATAGTTTTTTTTTTCTTATCATGTTACAAGGCATTAGCAGCCAGGTATTTTGTATTTCTTGAATGTGTCAATCAAATCCTTTTTCAGCCAAGACTTGCTTGCACACTTGGCGTGACCAATTCCGGTTCGAACTGAAAGAGAAAGGGCAATGTGGTTCAGCACACCTACATATATGTACACCTAGCAGCTGCTTTTCTTGTGCAGTGTCATGGATGCAGGACCATAAGTACTCTTTATTTTGAGGTAATATGTTTTTAGGATCACAATCAATAATGTTACAGAAAAACTGTTTATAATTGACATATAGAGACCCTGAGTGAGGCGACTTCTTTACATGAATGTGTTTCCCAGTTAGTGCACCCACACAGTTTGGAAACTATGCAAAGTTGTAGGAGCTGTAGGCATTTGCATGTTCATATTATAGATCTGTTGTATTATTTTAGTTGTCTTAACAAGCAAGAAAGGACAGCTATATTTACACTTGTATTACATTCTACTATAGATTTTTATTAGTTGATATATAGCTGCTGGTAGTATCAAAATATAGTGAGGGCACAGATATTTCCATGTGTTAAAAAAATAAACATAAACATCAACAAAGACAAGTACAAATATGTAAACACAAGTTCACACCTGTGTTCGGGTTTCCGTTTTTCGGGTCCACTTGGGGACCCGAAAAATGGAGACCCAATTCGCTTAAACTATGTATAACTATGTATATGTGGAAACCTTAACTGCTATAGACTATAATGGGGTCTGCCGGTTTCTACCCGGTTTCAACCTACAAAATTTGGAGAGAAAAGCCCTACTTGCAGGACTTATCTCTCCACATTTTTCAAGCAAATTCAGAGATGGAAACTAAGGACGGAAATCCGGTGTCAGAATCCTGATGGCTGCTTACACCAGTTTACTGTGTAAGCAGCCACAGGAAAATTGCCGCAGCATGCGCAGTTGGGTCTGCCCAAGGCCCGATGGCAGAACCGACTGTGCATGCCTAGTTTGAAGCCAGCGCCAGAAGAAGACTCAGGGAGAGGCTGTTCCAGGCGAAGATAGAGGTGGCGCTGGATATTTCTCTCACAGCATTAGGGACACCCCCAGTGCAGTTTGAGCACTGGGGACTGCCCCCAGTGCTGCAAGAGAACTCATTTGCATACAGAAGAAAACTGGGATTTCTACCGAACAGCAGACATCTAAAGGTAGGAGAAGAATAGCCTTTCTTAAGGCTATTCCTATGTGTAAGGGAGAAAAAATTGCATTTTAATGATTGAATCCCTTAAACCACTGCATGATAGTTAACGAAAATCATTTGTAGAATGTCAGCCAATGTTTTTTTTTTATCCCCTTCTTATCCTCTGATCGTAATACAATAGTATTTACTATATCCTACACTGTGACTTGGGATATTTAAAGGGATTGTCCAACTCAAGTGAGTTACCTTTTTTAACTCCTTTGTACCCACCCCTGTAGCCAGATTAGTAGTCAAAGTTTGTTCTCAGGTTTCCACTGCAGCCATTCACAGGCCCTATCAGTGTCTGACTGTGTTGGCTGTAGAACAAAGAAGCTGGGCATCTCGGTAAGGTTCGGATGCACAACATAAGATCACTAGATTTTAACTTGTCCACATTCACTTATCATTAGTTGTGCTAGCTGTTTAGAAGTGTAACATTGCAATCTTATGTCGTGCAGCTCTGTGGCCCTATACTAAGTGTAATCAGTGTGGAATTGGTATTGCTTGGGCCCACCATGAAAAATGATTCTGGGGGTCCTCCATCCAACAGCCCTTAGGAAATAGACCATAGTACCCATCAGATGTGAACATCAACTGGACCCTTATTCTTCCCAAATGGAGGATCTTCTGATACTCTGGTGGGCCAGTCCGACATTGAGTATAATAGTAACCATTCTTTGGTGACAGTTTGCAGCTGTAGTTTGACAGGAATTTTCAAGAGGGTTAAGCAAGCATAAAGAGGCTGACAGTACTTCAGTGAGCATAATTACATAGCCATATTATAAAACAAGATAAACTTTTTCTTTAATCTTTTCTTATTAAATTATATTAATTCTTAAAATTGTTATTAATTCACATTAATTTTACTTTGGTATTAAAAAGCTACAAAGCAAGATTAGTAACTCATTTAATGAAGAACTTCAAATAAAAGCTGTTTCGTGGGGTCACAATTTAATACTGCGAATAGCATTTTGCTAAATAAGCCTCTCAAGTAAAAACTAATTTGATCTTTTATTAAATTGTCTGGCAATATACGTAATATCAAAGTATTTTAAAGAGCAAGTCAGCATTAATCTTGCATAGGATAAAAAAGCTAGAAGACATTCACATCTACATTAGCGTCTCCATTTGGAGTCGCAGTGTGCTTACAAAATTGCTGGACAAAAAAATTCTCTGAGTCTTTCTCTTTGTCTGGCAGTTTCATTCTTATAGAACAGACTCCCCACAGATGCCATTGTAGCTAATAGGGTCCGTTGGGATCCATGTGTGGCCGTAGTTTGAGTGGTTGACATATCCATTGTTCTGGTCTTCAGAGGAACCAGAACAACGGGAAGACTGACACTTTAGTGTGAACCTAGCATCACAATATGCTCAAAGTTATCTGCAAGGGCACATAAGTTTTGGGATTCTCTTCTGTGATATGTCTGGAGATGGATAAATTAAAGGGATTCTACCACTAAACTAACATTCTTTCTAATGACCACGTCGGAATAGCCTTAAGAAAGGCTATTTGTCTCCTACCTTTAGATGTGGTCTCCGCCGCGCTGTTCCGTAGAAATACCGGTTTTAACCGGTATGCAAATGAGCTCTCTGCAGCAATGAGGGCGGGCCCCAGTGCTGAAACGCCGGTAAGCGTGTCCCCATTGCTGCCTGAGAGCTGTTTCCAGCGCCGGCTCCTTCTTGAGCAGCAACTCCGCCTCTTCTGTCTTTTGATGCGGTCCAACTTCCGACGCCTGCGCAGTAGGCTCCTGTATTGAACTACAAGAGCTCTTGCTCTTGTAGTTTAATACAGGAGCATACAGCGGCCACCCAAAAATGGCCGCCGGCTGCTCCTCTATTGAACTGTAAGAGCAGCCATTTTTGGGAGGTCACTCTTGTAGTTCAATACAGGAGCCTACTGCTCAGGTGTCGGAAGTTGGACCGCATCAGAAGACAGAAGAGGCGGAGTTGCTGCTCAAGAAGGAGGCGGCGCTGGAAACAGCTCTCGGGCAGCAATGGGGACACGCTCACCGGCGTTTCAGTGCTGGGGCCTGCCCTCATTGCTGTGGAGAGCTCATTTGCATACCAGTTAAAACCGGTATTTCTATGGAACGGCGCAGTGGAGACCACGTCTAAAGGTAGGAGACGAATAGCCTTTCTTAAGGCTATTCCGACGTGGTCATTAGAAAAAATGTTATTTTAGTGGTAGAATCCCTTTAAAGAAGCTCAAAATAATACCCTGCCTACTGTGAAGCATCTCAAGGGTGATCTGCTTCCTCTGGCACTGGGATACTGCAGTGTTAGGAGGGCAAGATGGATTCAATCAAGTAGCAGGAATTCCTGTACATCATGCCTCTGCAAGGAAGCTGAATCTTCATCATCACTGAGCCTTTCAACATGATAATGATCCTAAGCATACTAGTCCATTAAAGACAGGTTACAGAAGAATTCCTGGAAGATTCTGGAGTGGCCATCACAGTCAAATGACTTGAACCTCGTGGAAAATCTTTGCTGGGATTTGAATAAGGTAGTTGCAGCAACCAGTACCAAGAATATAAGTGAACTGGAGGGCATTGCCTATGAGGGATGGCTAAGATTCTTCAGAAATGGTGCCAGGAGCATGCATCACATTTGCAGCAAATCACAACAGCAAAAAGATGCTTTCATGAACAAATTAATAATTCTGAGACTACAGTACTCATTAAAGCCACTATTGTCGTATATAGCAGAGCTATGTCTGATTACAGGGCGTTGAGCCAATTGCTTCCAGCTCTGGGTATTATATACTACACAAACAAGATGCACCTCCAAACAGCTGATCAGTGTGGGGGGCAAGTCTCAGTCCCACATGGATCAGATATTTATTGCCAATCCTGAGGATGGACCATAAATTACAAAATAATGAACCAGCCCTTTAAGGCATGGTTTTACCGTCTATCGAATTTCATCCATACATTGCGGAAAAAATGTGTAGCGGACATGTTGCAATTTCCAAAATCATTGCGGTATTAGAAATCGCAGCATGTCAATTATATCTACAGAAACTTCAGTTTCTCTAAAGATGTGTAGGTTTTTTTTTCTGTGGTCCGATAAAGGAGTTTGAGGGTGTGGAGGTGGTAAAAAGTCATCTTTATAGTTACTTGTGCTGTGATGCAGGAGCAATATTTCATGCCTGCATTGTGCTGGGTATAAGTTAGCTGTCAATTCCAATTAAATACTGGGCTGTGCCTGCTATAAATCAAATATGACCTGCCTGATATTTCATATCAAAAGCTGGCAGCCTTCTCAATAAGGTGTAGATTCTATTATTGTACACATTGTTCCACATTGTAAAATACATTCAGTAGGTCAATGGCCTCTAGTTCCTTTTTTAGAAGAAGAAAAAAGACTGTTTTAGATGAATATTCGTATATATATTTTATGCTGATAGAATTTTTTTTCTTTGTTTTGCAGGTTCCCAGAATTGAACTATGTCATACTCATTGGTAAATGACCATTGGCTGTGCCCTCACACCTTTACGGTTTCTTTCAGACTTTCTTCTCCAGCTTTGAGATGCCGTACGCTATTTGTCCAAGTTGGACATGGTGTTCATATTATGATGAAGATGAGTATGGGCTCTAACCTGATGAATCAGGTTGTAAATGATGTTCTGATGTTCTGGTTAGCAGATCATTTTCTGCTGGCTGCAGGGAGTGGCGTATATGTACTTTTGGGGGATGAATGTTGAACTTCCACCTTTGATAGCTTTGACATTGTAGCTGGACATTTACAAAGGATAAATGAACTGCAAAGATTAACAACAAAGACTGGTTGGGCCCATTTTCATGGATGGGTTCCATAGGAACTTAGTTGAGTGAATATTTTTGGCTCTTTCCTCAAAACTAGTTGTTGCGATATTAATTCTTTGCCTTGATTTTGTCATATACTTTACCAGGCAGCTAGTGAACATCAACCATAAGATAATGAGTAAAGATACACATAATGTTTTAGACATGAATCCTTGTAGATCAGTGATGTCTTAGTTGTACAGAATCCTGTGTGATGGTGTATTGATGAACCCGATAGCTTGTAACCCGAAATTTTGCCAGAAAAGCCCATGCTTTGTAGAAGTGGTCATATTCCTTTCTAAGTACTATCCTACAATAATTATCAGTGCACATATCTCTTTTTCTTTATTTCATTATTTATTGCAAATTTCTTGTTCAAACTCTTTTTATTGTAAACTTTTCTTCTATATACATTTCACAACTGCTTTATTAACCATGAGAGAGAAATCCTTGTTAAAACGTTCACTTAACAAATTGTAGAGGTACATAGTAAAGACCACAAGTATGTTCAGAGAAATCTGTGGCACTATAATGGATCCAATCATCATAGCCCTGCCCTTAGACAGTGAGTGTTTGTGGTAGAGTATTTGTCAACAGGCAGTAGTTGCCTTTTTGAGATTGTTACCCAGTGTTGGGGAAATCTACCTTTGTTACTTTTTCCATCTTTGTTCATTTGACCACTGCTCAGAAAACACTGCCTGCAAAGAAAATCAATATTGAGTCTTAAAGAGTACAGCACAGGATATGTCATAAATGTCTTATAGATGCTGGTATCACCTGTAGGATTTCCCCAACTTCTCTGGTTGACTAATGACATAGCTACAGTGAATGGGGAGGTAAATGTACATGGGTGTCACTATCCATTTCCAAATGCAGTCAAGCACACTTGCAAGTTTTTCTATGAAGACACTAAAGTAAACATTGCATGGTAGTTAATAGTTATTGGGTTCTTTATTGTAAAAGTCCCTTTCTCCTGAATTGAATGAAGATATAGTAAACTGCAGCACCAGGCACATCTACTACCAAAGTACAGAGTTTGGTTAAGCCAAAAATGATAGGGACATGACACTCACTGCAGCACCGTAGGACCGTCAAGTAGATGATTAGTGGGGGTGCCAAGAGTTGGACTTCCACCAATCTGATATTAATGGTCTATTCTAGAGATAAGCCATCAATTTTAAAGAAACAGATGAGTGCATTAACTCCATGGCAATGGTTCAATTTCTTATCTTGGCACAAGTCAAGAGAAAAACTTGGCTGGAATTCTAATCCATATTCCACATAGACTTACAAACCTGTGACATCACTGTAAGCCATAATGTAATCTCTTTTTAAGACAAATAATACTTCCAATTTCTGTTTGGAAATTGCATTTCACTTCATTGGTTAGATCATTTCTAGTCAAGTGTCATATTCCCTCAATAGAGATTTGTTAGATCAGCATACTGTGCGCAGCTTATCATAGCAATGTACTTTAGAGCTCAGAATTTCAAAATATATCTGCTATTCTCAATTTCATTTGATGAAATGGCTAAACATTTATTCATTTAAACAAAGAGTAAAAGTGATCCGCTTCAGAATGGATAACAGTAATTGATTCTGGGAAACAGTTATCATTTCCTCAATATTTCATATTGTATCCGTACAGAAGTGTAACCATCCTCAGATCCCTGCATTAATAATGGAGCATTTTCATGACTGTCATCAATATTTATGCTTTACTTTCTACATTTATGCTTCTGTAATGGTTTTTATGTAAACAATGAGTGATAAAGAAATCATTTGGAAAGATTAAATAAGATAAAAGACTAAGGTGCTGTGCTGAATATATAACAAGGGCGAGAATAAAGTAGGATTCCTGCTGCTGCAGATACGTATATGCCTTGTAAAGTAAACTATGTATTTTTTTTTATTTTTTTGGGGGGGTGGTTAAAGTTCTAAACTGATGGCGAAGAAACATGAAAAAATATTTTATAGCTTCCATTTTTTTTTTTTTACTACGTAGCTTCCAAAAAAGTTTACAAATTTATCAAAAATTATTTTTTATTTATCTCTTTTTTTTATGTAGGAAATAGAGATGAGCGAACACTAAAATGTTTGAGGTTCGAAATTCGATTCGAACAGCCGCTCACTGTTCGTGTGTTCGAACGGGTTTCGAACCCCTTTATAGTCTATGGGGAACATATACTCGTTAAGGGGGAAACCCAAATCCGTGTCTGGAGGGTCACCAAGTCCACTATGACATCCCAGGAAATGATGCCAACACCTCTGGAATGACACTGGGACAGCAGGGGAAGCATGTCTGGGGGCATCTAACACACCAAAGACCCTCTATTACCCCAACATCACTGCCTAACAACTACACAATTTCCACATTCAAAAAAACCTCTATCAAAGTGGGAAAATACCTGGAAACCTTCTTTACTCCCCAAATGGATGGACACAAACCCCAATTTAAGCTCAACAAACAGTAACAACCACCCCTTTAAACCATGACAACCACAGATGGAATTGGCAATGGGAAATCCTTTAGTCCTCAACCACAACTGTCATTGTGTGTGTGTGTGTGTGTGTGTGTGTGTGTGTGATGTGGTAAGACCTTCCAAAATTGACTTTTCTAGCCCTTAACATGAGCCCTTCCAAACAAAGTTGCAGGACCTTAAGCTGAGCTACCAGCAGCAGAGATTGAGGCCCTTGGCATGAGTAGAGCCTTGCATCAGCAGTGTTTTTGGCCCTTGGGGTGAGTTGAGCCTTGTACCAGCGTGTGTCCCTTAACATCAGGCGGGCCCTAAGTTCTGCGCTTTGCACAAAAGTTCCACATTAACTAGGCTGAATGGTACAAACCTTAGTAGGCCCGAGAACCAGGAACAGGTCTTGCAATGGCTGTCGGATAACGCTTAAAGCACATTGTCCACCAGCCAGTCAGCCTCTACCTCCTCTCCTCCTCTTACCCAACAGTCTTGTCCTCCTTCCACCCAAAATTCCCAGAACAATAACCCCAACTGTCCCTGCTCCCCAGAGCTGTTCTCCCTTCCTTTGACTGTGCCACAACCTGCCCCTCCATTTCACGATTCCATGGACCTAACAGACGAGTATCTGTGTCCAGATGCTCAAACACTAGAGTCTCCTCCATCTCCGGTCGATTTGGTGACGGATGACCAGCAACCCACCCTCATCGACGACGATGAGAAGCAGTTGCTGTCAGGGCAGCCAGTTGACATGCGCATTGTGCAGGAGGAGGAGGCGAGACAGGAGTTGGAAGAGGAGGTGGTGGACGACGAGGACACCGACTCCACCTGGACAAGGCGGATGTCAAGCTGGGAAAGTAGTGTGGATGTTGAGGCAGGTGCAGCACCAAAAAGGGTAGCTAGAGGCAGAGGTCAGCAGCTTCGCCGAAGCCAGGCCAGACCCGGAATGTCCGAAGATGTTCCCTTTTGTACCCAGCCCAGAAAAACTCCCCCATTGAGGGCATGTTTCTCGAAGGTGTAGAGTTTTTTCAAGGAATGCGCCGAGGACAGATATAGTGTCGTCTACACAATTTGCCTCTCGAAATCGAGTAGGGGCCCTGAGAAGAGCAACCTGCTTCTACCCTGTTTTTTTTGTTGAATTAGCTTCCCTCCACATCTACACTGCTTTAGCCCCTAAACATCACCCCAGTTTATGCCTTTGCTTCTACCCAGGCTTTTTGTTGATTTAGCTTCCCTCTACATCTACACTGCTTTAGCCCCTAGACATCACCCCTGTCCATGTGGGGTCGGTGGCCTTGTCATCCACCAACTCCTCTTCCAATTGCGCACTGTCCCCTTACTGCAAACCGCACATGACCACAGCTTGCCCTGATGGCAACTGTGTCTCATGATCCCCACTGAGGTCCAGAAAAGTCGGTAGCGTTTCCAAAACCCCATAATTGGAAGGAAATGGCGGATGTTGCAGTATTTCTAACACCTGTTCCTGGTGCTCGGGCCTGGTCTGTGTTGTACCCTGCACCCTGCTTAACGCAGCTGTCATATCCGGAGTTGTGATAAGCGCATGCAAATGTTTCGTGTACAGTGCAATGGATAGGATGGGATTTCACATAAGTCTGCCACCCATGGCCACTCATGGTTGAGCAACTGATTAGCTATTGGCTACTGCTAGGCAGAAAACATTCAGAGCACACTCCTCTCATCTTCGCACCGTTGGCTGGCGGAGGAAGACGAGGGGGTTGGAGTGGCATCTGATGTCCCTGTCCCACACGAGGCTAGAGGGTGCACTTCAGTGCATCCCATTGCTTCACCACAAATGGTGTGAAGGGGAGTGGAAAATGGAGGAAATGGAGAGTGACCCTTACAGTTGGGGCCAGCAAAGGCATGCCAAGTAACACACTGGCACACATGGCTGACTTCATCTTGGGTTGCTTTTCAAGAGTCTAACACATATTTCACATCATGGAGAACAAATAATACTGGATTTTTACAAGCCTCGAATCCCGGTCTAGGTCTAATGTCTGTTCCTTTCTTATATTAGGGGAGAGGGAAAAAAAATTACTTCAGTGATACGTTTAGCGTACATAGACTGACTATTAATGTGTATCCCACTTAGTGTTGTTAGGGTTACACACCGTCACAACCTGGCTAAAGCTTCTATAGCTGTTAATAAAGTCAACATAACTTTACGGTATCCAAAAAGACAGCTGGTACCGACAGAGAGCAAGACAAATGTCAACCAAAGCTGTGAGCTCTGAACACCCACAGTGACTTTGGCGTCATCATCATTATAAGGGAGCGGGTGGTAATAAATAACTTGGCAGTGCCGAAAACCCAAAAAGCTTATACAACTATATTTACATTAAGATACACAAATGACACTTTTTAGTAGCATGTCATGAGACAAGCTGATAAGATCTTCCTTTGTGCAGTGCTATTTGAAAGTTAAACGCTGCCTTCATTTTAATTCTGGAGAAGGTGCAGACATTAGATTTAGAACATGTTGTCTTCATTGTCCAAATCCTCTATATAGGTAATGTGTTTTTCGGGCCGAGCTGTCTGGGAACGAGCTGGTGCAGCACTGACAACCTGGGTGAATATGGCAAGAGCCTGAGATGTAGGGTGAATGAATCCCCAAATTATTTGGGGAATTTCCACTCAGAAACTGGCACTATATGGCAGTGGCAGGACTTGAAGGTATTTGTAACCCCAATATATTCTTTGCATTCACAGTCAGACAATGGCACTATATGGCAGTGGCAGGACTTGAAGGTATTTGTAACCCCAATATATTCTTTGCATTCCCAGTCAGAAACTGGCACTATATGGCAGTGGCAGGACTTGAAGGTATTTGTAACCCCAATATATTTTTGAATTCCCAGTCAGAAACTGGCACTATATGGCAGTGGCAGGACTTGAGTGTATTTGTAACCCCAATATATTCTTTGAATTCCCAGTCAGAAACTGGCACTATATGGCAGTAGCAAGAAATGAGGGTATTTGTAACCCCAATATATTCTTTGAATTCCCAGTCAGAAACTGGCACTATATGTCAGTGGCAGGACTTGAAGGTATTTGTAACCCCAATATATTCTTTGCATTCCCAGTCAGAAACTGGCACTATATGGCAGTGGCAGGACTTGAAGGTATTTGTAACCCCAATATATTCTTTGCATTCCCAGTTAGAAACTGGCACTATATGGCAGTGGCAGGACTTGAAGGTATTTGTAACCCCAATATATTCTTTGAATTCCCAGTCAGACAATGGCACTATATGGCAGTAGCAAACATAGTGGGTGTATATAGCCCCAATTCTATTGCTAGGGGACTTGCAGTGTATTTCTGGGGTGAAGGTGGGGGGGGGGCACACCGTTGGAACGGGGATCGGGGGTATATATAGGGTATACAGGAATACACTGTCAGTGTATTACATTCAGGATCCTGGGAAAGCTGGGTTGCGGCGATTGAGCCCGTCAGTGCCACGTTACACTGACAAGCTTCTCCCTGGAATTGAAGTTATATGTAACCCCAATATATTCTTTGAATTCCCAGTCAGACAATGGCACTATATGGCAGTAGGAAAAATAGTGGGTGTATATAGCCCCAATTCTATTGCTAGGGGACTTGCAGGGTATTTCTGGGGTGAAGGTGGGGGGGCACACCGTTGGAATGTGGATCGGGGGTATATATAGGGTATACGGGAATACACTGTCAGTGTATTCCATTCAGGATCCGGGGAAAGCTGGGTTGCGGCGATTGAGCCCGTCAGTGCCACGTTACACTGACAAGCTTCTCCCTGGAATTTAGCTCTTATAAGAGCTGTTGGTTGTCTTCTCCTTCCTATCCTAGCCTATCCCTGCCTACCCAGAATCTAAGCCCTAGCTAACTGGACGGAAACCTCCGTCCCCGGTGAATTGCAAGCTCAGAATGACGCGAAGCTGGGCGTCGCTGTTCTTTTAAATCAGAGGTCACATGTTTTCGGCAGCCTATGGGTTTTTCCTACTTTTTTTAACGTCACCGGTGTCGTAGTTCCTGTCCCACCTACCCTGCGCTGTTATTGGAGCAAAAAAGGCGCCAGGGAAGGTGGGAGGGGAATCGAGTAATGGCGCACTTTACCACGCGGTGTTCGATTCGATTCGAACATGCCGAACAGCCTAATATCCGATCGAACATGAGTTCGATAGAACACTGTTCGCTCATCTCTAGTAGGAAAGTTAACTGTAGTTCTGTTTAAAACCATGATGAATTCTATAAATTCAGCATTACAGTGTATGAAAGATCTACTGTAGTTCTAATAGATACAGCTTCACCACTTGTGTGGTTGATTTTACATTTTAATTCAGAATGATTATCGTTAGAGATAAGCGAGTACTATTCGAAACGACCGTTTCGAATAGCACGCTCCCATAGTAATGAATGGAAGCGGCCGGCTGCATCCATTCATTCCTATGGGTGCATGCTATTCGAAACGGGAGTTTCAAATAGTATTCACTCATCTCTAATTATAGTATATAGGTCTTAAAGGGGAAGTTCAGGGTTATAAAAATATAAGCTAATCGATCAAAAGTTATTAAACATTTCTAAATGGCAATACCCCTAAGGGTGGGTTCACATCTGTTCCCGTGCATGCTTTAAGCAATCCTGCTGGTCTGTAGAACTTTGTGTCTGGTTAAAGAAAAAAAACGGTTTTGCCATGGACAGGTACAAAATGCTCACAGGCGCTCACTTTTCAAACCCATTCACTTGAATGCAGAACGCAAGAATGCAAGGTATCTACTGGAGAAAAGATACAGTCCAGGAATGACTGAACCTGGTTATATTACAATGCTGTATAAAGGCAAACGGAATGCAGAGCAATATTCCAGCAGAAAGTATGGCTTACTGTCAGCACGGGGGGGGGGGGGGGGGGGGATTAAAATTGAAAGTAATTGTTTTTAATTCTCTGTTAGGTCCCTTACTGATAAGGACATCAAGAAAGGATAGAGACCTCTCATCTATTTTGTAAGTGAAGCAAAGCCCTAAGGAGGTTGTATTCAACCTCTTTATGAATTCTACAAAAGCAGTCTTAGGGCACCTTCACACGGAGTAAACGCGCATGTATTTTGGCAAAATACACGTGTAAAAATACACGTGTAAAAATAAGACTCCCATTGACTTCAATGACATTTTACACATGTATTTTGATGTGTATTTTGACGTGTATTTTGACGTGTTTTTTTACACGTGTAAAAGAAAATGCCATTGAAGTCAATGGGAGTCTGATTTTTACACGTGTATTTTGCCAAAATACAACCGCGTTTACTCCGTGTGATGGGGCCCTTAAGGCTGTTCCAAATGATGAAAACATTGTCTATGTACTGAGACCACAGTTTAACCCCCTCAACACCAGGTACTAATGAGTCACCAAAGATTATGGTGGCCTCCCACCAAGCCAAGAGCACTTAGGTTATAGGTGAAGGTCAGTGTACAGGTGCAACCCATTTCTGTGCCCCTGAGCTGATGGTAAAATATCCCACTGAAGAGAAAAAAAACATTCTTTGCTATAAAAAACTCCAGTAAACCCATGAGTAGGTTGTTGTGGGTATAGTACTGACACCCTTTAGATTTTAAAATTTAATTGTGGGGTGTCGATAAGTAAAGAACTTCAATGTCAATACTGCCCAAACTGGATATGATAGGTAGACTACGTAGAGGATGGAGGAATTTATGGACTTTGAATAAACTATAAAACTTTGCAGTCCTGGGTGTCTGAGGTAACAGGATTTTGCATGCTGCATCTCCAATTAGTCCTGTCTCTTTTGCCCTTGTGAGAAGAGATCTCAATTCAACCATACATGTGCTAGTTGGATCTATCTTCAGAATTTCATGAGTATCTCTATCCTGCATTCTCATACTTTTTGATAGCCAAAAGTGTTGAGAACAACATTTCCCCCTTTAATTGATGGTTTTATCACTATATACTTATATCTTTTCAATGATTTCAGAGCCTCCATTTCTGAGCTACTGCAATTGAAAGTGAGATTCACTGAAAAGAGGTGGACACTATCTGTGCATAGAACATCTAAAATATCACTTTTATTTAAACTCATTAAAATAGTAGAGCATGAATATTTCACACCGTGCTTAGTGTATCTAATTTGTGAGATAAATAGATCAGGGGTAGGGTATAATTATTTACTTCATTTAGGGAAAACCCTCACCCCCTGGTTAGCAATAAGTGGCTCTATTCCAGACACTGCTTTCCAAAAAGAACACCTACAGGCAGGCTCTAGGATCAAACACACCCCTCTGAGGTTACTGGCCTAATGCCACGCCAACAGAGAGGAAGGTGGCCTTCAAGGCCAGGTGTTCTCAGAGGCAGTGCTGGGAAGACCACCACTAGCTGAAAAAGGACCCTACGCGTTTCCTCTACATTAAGGGGTCTAGTAACATTTCCCACGAAAAGGAAGTGATAACAACCGCTATTGTGGAGGATGATGTGCGTTCTGACCGCCGGCAGGACCGCCGCTCACATTCAGCAGTGAGTTGCCCCGCCGTCTTCCGGCCTTTTAAACACACTGCCACACCTACCAAAGATCATATCTCCAATCAAGCTTACGCTCCACACACACCTCCTCCCCACCCACATGCTCCGCCTACTAAGTAAACTCTTCTAAGTCACAGCTCTTAGTCCTGCCTGCAGCACGGACTATGGCCATGTACCCGGTCACGTGATCGGACAACTGTTACGCCCACAGGCGGATCTCAGGCTCTGTACGAGCGGTAAGATCACATGACCGGACCCATGTGATCCGGCTCCAGCTGCATTCATAGATGAGTCTTAGGTTTCGTACACACTGTAAGCCTCTAAACTTACTTGATCTCTATAACCCAATCGGGTATTAGTATCTAATACTTTAGTGCTTGTGTATGGATTCACATTTCCTCCTGTATTCTCTCCTCCACTCGGGACCACTATATGATGTATTATACATATGTCCACCGTATAGCTGTACATTAATCATATGCAGTACCAGCTTACTTATTGCTCATTTAACGCACAATATCAATTATAACCTACCTAGGTTGAAAGTGGCCACATTTTTATTCAACATATTGAAATGTTAGGATCCCTAAGTCCACAAAAACACCCACACAAGATATATCACACTATGGAGGCTTTCTCATACTTTTTGTTTTTTTTAAATCAGTAAAGGGATCCTTTTTGGGATGAGCTATCAAAAACTGGTTCCTCCAAGACTTATTGGAGTCTGACATCCGGCAACAGATCCATAGGGATTCCCAAAGCCATTCACACTTTCCTATCTTGTTTTAAAAAGTGTTTTCTTCACCTAAATCAATGTGCAAAAAGGTTTATATCCTTAGGCCTCATGCACACAACTTGTATGCAATGTATGGGTGAGTAAAAATGGTGCAAATGATACACAGATTGGTATTCATGTGTGGTTTTCAATGACCCATATATTGAAATGAATGAACTGAGCCACAAATATGGACAAGCACAGGACCTGCTCCGGAAATGAATGGATCTGTACTTTTATCCACAATTGCTGACCCACAATTCCGGATAAAAACTATGGATATAGCTATAGCAAATCTCCCTTCTCTTTCTCCGTTCTTAGCTCTACCATGACCTCTCTGATGGCCCTTACTGGGTCTAGCTCTAATTTCGGAATCCACAATATCCATCTTAGTTGAAGAGGCCCCAGTATCGCCCTCTCTTTGCTCTGATATTATAGTTTGGAATGAGCAGATTTTGGTTGGATCTATTTAATACAATGAATGCCTCCAAGGGTCATTAATTATCATTTCACTTGGACAAGGACAAATGTAATGTATGCAGCATCTCTGATAATGGCTGCTCCCTGACTTTCTCAGCCTGAGCCAACATTCAACAATAACTTAGGGTGAAAACAGCTTATGTTTATTTTTGCAAAATGTTGTTTTGTTTAGTAAAAGTTCAAAACCTAATAAAACTGATAAATCTATGTCACGGGATGGTTAGAGTCTATACTATAGGCAATGTGTAATATATATTTCATGTGGAATGTATTCTCTAACCTGTTATATACATCAATGTGTAGTTGGCTGATTGGGGTCTAGTGTGTTAGCACATTGTATGCAAATACCTCTAACTAGTGAGGACAATGGGTGGAGATAATCTGATCAGTGTCTCCAAGAAGATGTTGGATGGTGCATTGTCCATAGTAGACAGGGAGTCTGCTCTCCTTGGTATAGGTGAGGGGGGAAGGATCTGTGACTCAGCCCTTCCCACCCACAGATATAGGTGTAACAGTCTTAGTATATAGTTGTAGCTGGAGTTAGTATGTGCTAGCCGGCCTGTGCACAGCTCTGCAGAGAGCCAGGATATAGTTACAGGACCAAGGAACCAAAGTTATCATTGGATTGTGACTTCTGTGGACTTATTGTTATTACGGTTGATGTGACCGCCGCCGGCTACTAACTTTGTGGATTACAATAAATTGCTGTTGTCTCCCGACCTCTTGCGTCCGTGTTGATTCAAAAGACCATCCGGAGGAAGACGTATACCTTTGCTCCGTGACAACTGGTTGGCAGCGGTGGGATCAACAGCAGACAGCGAGATGGACTACAGCAGCCCAGCGATTAATGGAGCCACAACCTCAGAATACAGGAACTGGACTATGGCAAGTCTACAAGTAAGGGCCCGGGAACTAAACCTGAGTTATCAGGGAAGAACGAAAGAGCAACTGATCGAGGCACTGGAGGAGATGACCCTGCAAAGCGACCATGAGGAGGGCTGCCCCCAGGAGACAGTAGAGATACAGGAGTGGCAGGTACAGACCCAAAAGAGCAGATGGGTTGTTTTGTATGAGGAGGAATTGGCAGTGCTGGGGCTAGGAGCAACTGCAGAGCAAAGGAGTAGAGCATTACAGAGGGCTCAGGAAACGGAGAAGGAGGAACAGAGAATGGCGCATGAAAAGGAAAGAATGGCGCATGAAATGCGAATGGCTGTGATAACTACGCAGAATTATAATCAAACGTCGACCCCCAGCCCAACAGTGAGAGAACCACCATATGTCTCCCATAAACACTTCAAGACCTTTGATGAAGCGGCTGGGGATGTTGATGGATATTTTCAGGACTTCGAACACCAGTGCCACCTGATGGAAGTCCCAGAGAAGGATTGGGTCCGGTATCTGGTGGGGCACCTACGAGATGGGGCTGCGGAAGCTCTCAGAGCCATGGACCCTAGTGATCAGCGGGACTATGAGGCCATTAAAAGAGCGGTGCAGAAGTATTATGCAGTCACTCCAGAGACCTACCGAGTTCAGTTCCGCTCTTTGTCTTACAATGGGGGAAGCTCCTTCCACATGTTCGCCCACAAGTTGAAGCAAGCATGCAAGCGCTGGCTAGAAGGAGAGGAGGCTGTCACAGTCGATAAGATCCTCCAAGTCATACTTAAGGAACAGTTCTTTTCCCAGTGCCCCGCTGAGATCCGTGAGTGGGTGCTGGAACGGAACCCAGCCACAGTGGAGCAAGCTGCTTCCCTTGCAGATGAGGGCCTGACCATCAAGCCGCAGTGGAAGAGGTTGTTTGCAGAGGAGCGGAAAACTACCACAGTCCGCCAGACACCCTTCATCCAGCCAACCACCTTTCGTGCCCGGCCTCAGGATTACAATTCCCCCTCTACCCCTGCCCCAGCCCATCGGCCTCCAGCTATGAACAACCCTGTCCCTAGACAACGACCTACTGGAAGAATGCTAGAGCGCAGATGTTTTGGGTGCGGGCGGCCTGGACATTTGCAAGCTAGTTGCCCTGTTAACATGGGGACACGGGCCACCGTGGCATCCCGGCCTATTCACTACCTGGGAACCACCCCTAGGACTGAAAGTTTGGCCCCATTTCCAGATGACTCCATGAATGACCCATCTGTTCCACCTCCAGGGGTCTATGGGATTCAGCCTTCCGCCACACATCCCGCAAACCTTCAGCGGAAGCACTTGCAGGAGGTCCTACTGGATGGCCGAACAGTTGTTGGAGTTCGGGACTCGGGAGCTTTCCTAACGGTAGCGGACCCCCGAGTGGTTCGACCCGAGGCCCTAGAGGAGGGCCCTGGCCTTTCTATCGAGTTGGCAGGAGGTACTCGGAAACGTATTCCTAAAGCTACCGTGGAACTCGACTATGGTTATGGACCAAAACGATGCACAATTGGTGTGATGAGCGGGCTGCCGGCCGATGTTCTGTTAGGCAACGATGTTGGAAATCTACAGTGCCACTTTGTGGGAGCAGTGACCCGAAGCCAAGCTCAGAGAGACGCCAACATGGATCGACCTGATTTTCTGCCAGATGCCAGCCCTTCAAACCTACAACTTTACCATTCAGTACCGCCGAGGGAACCAACACCAGAACGCAGATGGGTTATCCCGGCAGGAGGACAAATGAGCTATAGAGACTGATGTGCATTCCCCAATTTACCTGTGTAGGCCAATTGTGTCATGCACATGTTTTGAGAGGGGGAGGGGTTGTCACGGGATGGTTAGAGTCTATACTATAGGCAATGTGTAATATATATTTCATGTGGAATGTATTCTCTAACCTGTTATATACATCAATGTGTAGTTGGCTGATTGGGGTCTAGTGTGTTAGCACATTGTATGCAAATACCTCTAACTAGTGAGGACAATGGGTGGAGATAATCTGATCAGTGTCTCCAAGAAGATGTTGGATGGTGCATTGTCCATAGTAGACAGGGAGTCTGCTCTCCTTGGTATAGGTGAGGGGGGAAGGATCTGTGACTCAGCCCTTCCCACCCACAGATATAGGTGTAACAGTCTTAGTATATAGTTGTAGCTGGAGTTAGTATGTGTTAGCCGGCCTGTGCACAGCTCTGCAGAGAGCCAGGATATAGTTACAGGACCAAGGAACCAAAGTTATCATTGGATTGTGACTTCTGTGGACTTATTGTTATTATGGTTGATGTGACCGCCGCCGGCTACTAACTTTGTGGATTACAATAAATTGCCGTTGTCTCCCGACCTCTTGCGTCCGTGTTGATTCAAAAGACCATCCGGAGGAAGACGTATACCTTTGCTCCGTGACAATCTAATATCATAGTAATCGTAATGACCCACCAGAACAAGTTGCAATGTCATTTTTAATGCATAGTGAAGGCCTTACTTATTTTTTTTACATAACCCCACAAAAACATTATTAAAAGCTAATAAAAACATACAAATGTAGCCAAGTTTAACATTACTTTTGTCATGTTAAGTAAATAACTGCTAATCACTTTAAGTTGACTTTTTTTCCATTGCTTTCAATGGGTGTGAGTTATTCAAGTTAAGGGTGGCTGCATCTGTATGTAGCTCAAAATGGTGACAGATAAACTTGACAGGCAAAAAATAATGTTGACAGAAAATTTTGGTAGGTGGAGATGAAAGTGTGAATAAGTTTTAATGCCCAAACTACTCTATGTCCTTACAGGGTTAAACAGGCTTGGACCCCCATTAAGGGACTTTAGTACAACATTTTTATTGAGCCTCACTTTTCAAGTAACGTTCTAAACTTGGATCTTCTTTCAAATGGGTCAGACTTTATTATTTCAAGTGGTAGGTTATTGGTTTTGTTTTTATGATAAGCTGCTTTTTATGCTTTACTAGCAGTTACCCGCGACTTCGTCTGCGGGTTGGCGGTGGCATTGAACTGCTTATATGTGTTGTCCCCCCATCTCTGCCACCAGTTCCTTGTCCTCCTATTTCTGCCCCCAGTTTCTTGTCCCGCATCTCTTCCCCCTAGTTTCCTGTTCCCCCATCTCTGCCCCCAGTTTCTTGTCCCCCATCTCTGCCCCCAGTTTCCTGTCCCCCATCTCTGCCCCCAGTTTCTTGTCCCCCCATCTCTTCCCCCTAGTTTCATGTCCATACATTTCTACCGGCAGTTTCTTGTCCCCCCATCTCTGGCCCCAGTTTCTTGTGCCTGCAGTTTCTTGTCCCCCCCATCTCTGGCCCCAGTTTCTTGTGCCCGTAGTTTGTTGTCCCCCCATCTCTGGCCCCAGTTTCTTTTGCCCGCAGTTTGTTGTCCCCCCATCTCTGGCCCCAGTTTCTTGTGCCCGCAGTTTCTTGTCCCCCCATCTCTGACCGCAGTTTCTTGTCCCACCCATCTCTGGCCCCAGTTTATTGCTCCCCCATCCCTGGCCCAGGTTTCTTGTCTCACCATCGCCACCCTCAGTTGCTTGTACCCCCATTACCGCCCCTAGTTTCTTGTCCCCCCATCTCTTCCCCCAGTTTCTTGTCCCCCCATGTCTGGCCCTAGTTTCTTGTCCCTCCATCTCTGCCTCCAGTCCCCCCCCCCAATCTCTGCTCCCAGCTTCATGTCCCCCCCATCTCTGGCCCTAGTTTTGTGTCCCTCCATCTCTGCCTCCAGTTTCTGGCCCCCCTCATCTCTGCCCCCAGCCTCATGTCCCCCCATCTCTGGCCCCAGCTTCTTGCCCCCCCCATCTCTGCCCCCAGCTTCATGTCCCCTCCATCTCTGCCTCCAGCTTCATGTCCCCCCATCTCTGCCCCCAGTTTCTTGGCCCCCCATCTCTGCCCCCAGCTTCATGTCCCCTCCATCTCTGCCCCCAGCTTCATGTCCTCCTTCTCTGCCCCCAGCTTCATGTCCCCCTACTACATCAGCCCCAGTGTAGTAGCACTTACATAGGCCACGCTCCCTCGCCGCCGCTCTCTCACTCAGTCCACCTAGTTCGTGCGCTGCTGCCTGTGTGTGTTCTTTATGCAGCAGCACGCGGGCCGGCGTCATAGCAACCTGACACTGGGGCCTCGCTAGGACACACACAGGCAGCAGGCCGCGAACTAAATGCAATGCGCGAGCGGAGAAAGCTCGCGCAGTGCATTTATTTTGCGGCCTGCCTCCTGTGTGTGTCCTAGCGAGGCCCCGGTGCCAGGTTGCTATGATGCCGGGCCACACTCTGCTGCCTAGAGAACACACACAGGCAGCAGCTAACGATGTGGACTGACCGAGAGAGCGGCGGCGAGGGAGCGTGGCCTATGTAAGTGCTGCTACACTGGGGCTGATGTAGGAGGGGGAAATGAAGCTAGGGAACGTGGTTGATCCCTGGGGACACCCCCTCCCCCCTGGGCCTCCCTCCCCGGGACACCCCCATCCCCGCTGCACTGACGTGTATGCCTAGTGTTGGGTGTAGCAGCCTCCTCTGTCCGGCATGTGTGCAGGTGGGCTTGGATAGCTGCGGCTCGGGACGATGTGGGCGGCTGCCATCTTCCTCAGTCTTTCCCTGATCAATCGGCACACCCACATTCAGTCCCCAACCTATGGTGCCGCAGCCCTGCCTCTATAGCCCGCCCACATCCTGCCCTGCACCAATAGGAGGTGCGTGGAGAGATCAGCGCTGGCAGAATGCCAGCTTCTACAGCCGAGCCCGGAGGTGTCTTTGGAGGGTCATGGTGGCGATTTGGGGTGAGTGACCCACATTTTAAGTAGCCTACTACCTTTTCCTGGCAAATATGTAGGTGTGTGTGAAATTTCCCCAAAATCCATTCAGCCGTTTGGCTGTGATTGAGGAACAAACATCCAAACATCCAAACATACAAACACACAAACTCACAAACTTTCACCTTTATAATATTAATAGGATTAAATTCCCCAGTTATCACAATGACTGAGATATATGTTATAACTTACATTTGTTGCTATTTTTATTATACAATTCACACTTTTGACAGGTATTAATTACATATAAAAACTCTTTGATGTCACGCATTCTAGGGTTAATTACATATTATAAAAACTCTGACATGTAACTTAATTTTCAGCCAGGCTTACTAATAAAATATAAAAATCTAATTTAATAATAAACAGTTTAATAATGAATATTGGCTTGAGAGAATATACAATATAGGGCAGCATGACACTAGTTTCCCTGCTGAGTCTGTGTAAGGAATGAAATATAATTTTGATTGCAGATTTATTGTGAGACTTCAACAAGATTATATTCTCAAGATCATCTATTATGTCTTTACCACTCACCACTGTAACAGTGAGGAATACAGTGTCAAATGCTCTTGTACCTTTAGGCTAAGGTGCCATATTGCGGAAACTCAGTGGAGAAAAAAAAACAAAAACGCTGCATTTTACAGTACCAGTAAATTGAAAGAGAAACTGCTTACTCTCATCCACACTCTGGAAAAAAGGAGCTGGGGCTTATATTTCACTATGTATGCATTTGCATATTTCACTACGTTTTTGAAACATGCAACATCACAAGTAAACATTTTCAATATAATTTGACAGGGGAAAAAAAAACAGTAAACGCAGCAGAAACGCTGCAAAAAATGAAGCAGAAATGCAGCGAAAAATATATCATGTGTTTATTCCAATGTATTTTCCATTGTTTTTTCCATTGTATTTGCAGTACCAACAAAGTGAATGAAATTGCATTAATCTTATCCACACGTTGCAAGAAAACCAGCATTTTCAATAAGTACGCATTTTCGAAAAACCGTAGCATGTTTAGCATGTTCATTTTAGCTGCTGAATCAAAGCATTTACCATATGTATGAAATAGAAGAAAAACTTGAAGCTGCCTATTCAATGGTACCAATAAATTCTGCAGTGCTGTTCACACATTGTAGTTAATATTGACATTGAGGTTAGTTTTATTGGAAACCAAATTACCTGTCACTATGTTTTTGGAATGCAGGAAGAATCCTAGAATACACTAGAAACTCATCAGCACATGAGGCGAATATGTGAAAATTTGCAGATCCAAACTAAAGACTCTGGTGCTACAAGAAAACAGCACTACCCGCTGTGATCCATCTATTAATGATGGTTCTTTGCACATAGTGGTCATGAATTGAATCATGTTAATATTTTTTATAAATTATTTGACATTTCCATATTCCTAAAATGTAAACTGAAGGATGTTGCAAGTAATGTATTTTCTCTTATATTTGAACATTCTTTAGAATAACTGCTTCATAGTCAGATGTTTAATAAATGTACCAAAAACTAATATTTAAAAGTATAGTTCTTAAAAGTGAGCGAAGTTGGTAACTATACCAACTGAGATATAAAATGATGGATGTTATTATCAGTTCTGTTTCAGTATCTCATTCCTAGATTGCCTGGCCACTTGAGAGCCATTCTAATAATGCATTCAGTGCCAGATAGATCTTTCTTGAATGTATAATGCATTCCTCATTGTTATGTCATGCTGCAGACCATATCAAAAGAGTATGTACTGAGATTGATAAAATGTACTCGGGGATGACTAGACACCAGAGATTACATTTTAACAAATTGTACTTTAACTGAGTAGAAGTTTCCATTAAAAGGAAAATAAAAATAGAAGACAATGTGTTTTATCTAGAAGAAAAGCAGAAAAACACTGAACAAAAACTCACACTAATTAGGCATGATCCATTGAATTTCTGACAAATGCAATCTCAAATCAGTTTTAAGGCATGAAAAAGACTTGAAAAAGTTGCCATTTTTTGTGCAAATCAACTTTTTTTTTTCTTTAATGCTGTCCTAGCCACTTTCCTGAAAGGGGGAGTCTCAAGGAGTGTGGCATGGGTGGAGCTAGATGCTGCCATAAGACTGTGTACCTTTACGGAAATCTTACAGAGGGTGAGCCTGATTTATGAAGACATTTATGCCTCCTCAACAAAGGAAATAAGAAGACTGTTGTTTTTTTTTCTTAATATAGTTAAATTTTCAGGTGTTATGATTCATAGTCTCTGCGCCACCCTCCGCACGCACGCTGTGGCCCAGGAGGAGTGTCCAGTTTGGTTCTTTGCTTAGTGTTTATCGTTCCACTGTGTGAACACTGCTCTGTCTCTGTAATTGAATTTCCACCACACCCATCTCCTCCACCTTGATTCCCTCTGTTCATCAAATATTTGATTCTAGCCTTGCCTGTGTGATTGACAACCTGTCTTCCAATCAAGCCTAGGGTGGGTCTTGGGCTTCCTATATACAAGAGATCGTCCCTCACTGACGGGCTGGCTATTGTGACTTTGTCCCTGCTAAGCTCCTCTTCTGCTTACCTCTGACCTCTGACATACCCTATGACTACTCTCTTGGATTTTGATTCTGTACTGCATTGCTCGACTGTTACTGGACCCTTGGCTAGCTGACTTCCCTTTATTGTTGCTTGTCTTTGTTCTGTGTTGTCACTTATATAGGAAGGGCCTGTTGACCAGTTGCCAGCTATTTATTAGGATAGGACCGGCAAGCAGGAAGGGACAGTGGGGAGAATTCAGCTTAGGGATCACTGGCTATTGTACCCCTCTCCCCAGGATTCACCAGCAGTTACTGGAGAATTGCTCCTATTGCAATTCTCTTGCAAATAGCCCATCTTTTTTAGGAGTAAGTTTCTCTTTAACAAAGACACCTTCCCATAAATTTGTAGTGATATTCATATATATTATTAGAACAATTTTTATCAGTTCAAATAATTAGGGGAAGATGTGAAAACTGTGAAGTCAGAGCCCAGTGGATCAGTGTTCTCTATAAACTTAATTAAGTATATTGCAGCCTCCGTGGAAAAATTAAATTCAAATTTTAATGAATTGAGAGGTGACCTTTAATTGGATGCTAAATTAACTCTTAACTCTAATTTATTGAGGTTGCAGAGCTGTATTTGTTATTTATTTAGTTTATTTCCAATGTGATAACTCTAAGCCATGATATCTGATCACACATCACTATTTTAACATACTGACACATCATCACTTACTGCAACATTGATATTCTCTTTATGGAAATTTGTATATGTATTTTCTATCTCAAGCCTAAAATATTAGCCAGGCACTGAAACTTAATGTGCATTTCCTGTGTACAGTCTTTTGTATGTGCTACACAGTTTTGACCTTAGTTTTTCAGATGGGAGGTAGCTGCCTAGCAGCTACAATAGTCATTTTGTTAATTTTATTGGGGATGCCATTTTTGTCAGTCAGAGGATACTCTCTACTACAGCACTGCTATAATGTCAACTCTGGCACTCAATCACAGAAAGATATCTCTCTTATCCATTGTACCATGCAGCAGTGGCGGATCCAGGCTTTGCGGGGCCCTGGGCAATTGACTGTGGCTGGGCCCTACTTCTAAAAACCCGACATGTAGGTTTTTTCTGTCCGCTTGAAAAGTCTGACATCTTTAGGACAGGCACGGAGTGTAAAACAATGCACCCAATGTCCATTTAAAGGGCCTCTATCAGCAAAATTATGCTAATAGAGCCCCACGTATGCGTGACTTTAAAAAGGCTATTCAGGCACCGTAAATGTTATATTAACCCCCGGTCCTGTTTTTAAATAAAAGCATAAAAACATATATGCAAATCTTACCGAACGTGCACTGGGGGCGGTGATGCACAATGCCGCGTCATCTTCGGGCATGCCTGTCTCTTCTGTCTTCTTGGAGCAACGCCCTCTGGTCCCGTCTCTTCTGCCGGCTTCCCATTGGTCTTCTTCCGGCTTGAGGTCTTCAAATCTCGTGCCTGCGTGGTAGCGCTTCCCTCCGGATCGCTACTGCGCAGGCTCACTCACCATTTTACTTAATGGCAGTTCGCAAGCGTGCAGTACACTCATGTAGTTCTACGGGGACTGGCAAGTGAGTCTGCGCAGTAGTGCTCCGGAGGGAAGCACTACTATGCAGGCGCGGGATTTGAAGACAAGAAGACGAAAGAAGACACGGAATCAGAAGGCGTAACTACAAGAAGACAGAAGAGGCCCGAAGATGACGTAGCATCGTGCATCCCTGCCCATGGTGCACGTTCAGGTACGATTAGCATATATGTTTTAATTCTTTTATTTAAAAATGGAACCGGGGTTTAATATAACATTTACGGTGCCTGAATGGTCTTTTTAAAGGCTATTTACGCATATGTGGGGCTCTATTAGCATAATTTTGCTGATAGAGCCCCTTTAAATGAATGCAGAATGTCACGGACACAGCTAGTGTCCGCTGCTAATGTCCGTGCAAGATTTTGAACGACATTAGCAGCGGACACTGATGGTAGTGTGAACACCCCCTAAGATACTCCATGTGCCTCATATTAATAGCATAAGAGTTACTGATATGTGAGAGACATGGAGGTAATAATGAAGTATCTTCATGATTAGTACCCCATATATCTCACACATCAGTAACCCTTATGGTGAAGTACACAGGGGGTTAATGTGAGGGACATGATAGGGTTAGTTGCTATTAATATAAAGCACATGGAGTTACCAAAACTAAATGAATAACTCCAAATGCCTGACATTAATAGGTATAGTAACCCCCCTCCCCCCTCCAGCCTGTACCTGTGTGTTCTTTCTTTACTTTCACTTTGCTGAAGCTTCCTCTTCTCCCTCTCATGTGTGCAAGATGCAGGATGGCAGAGTCCATCTTCTGTCCAGCGATAAGCTCCGCCTCCTGGGCTCTCCTCACTCTCTTATTGGTTGACAGAGGGCAGCCAGAGAAGGGGGGTGAGGAGGAGCTTCCTGAGAGCGCTGAGTGGAGCTTCCTCTATCAGTAGCTGCAGCTCCCTGCGCTGTCTGCTTTCTATCAGCCGATGCTGCAGGTACACAGTGTGCTTCTGACATGTACTTCCTAATAGGGAAAGTATATGTCGGAAGCACACTGTGTACCTGCAGCATCGGCTAATAGAAAGCAGCCAGCGCAGGGAGCTGCAGCTACTGATAGAGGACCGACAGGGGGCCCCTGCAAGTGCTGGGGCCCTGGGCAATTGCCCTGCCGACTGACCCGACCTGCGTTTTGTTAGGTCCGGGCCCTGCCGCGGGGCCCCGCTGGGCGCAGGGCCCCGGGCGGTTGCCCGGCTCGCCCGGCCCTGGATCCGCCCCTGCCATGCAGAGAATTGACTTAATCTATGAAAGTAGAAAATGTATCACTGTATATTTCCCCATCAGGGATTTAGAAATCAGAGTCTTTTTCTGAAGACTTCTAAAGGCTGAGGCCCCATGTGTCGTACATGCCATGGCAAAAAATGCAGCAAATCCCATCCACACATTGCAGAAAAATATGTGCAGTGGAAATTCTGTGATTTCCAAAACCAATAGTCAAAGGCAGGTGGACACTTTACAGTTCTGAAGTAATTTACGGTATATAAGGTGCTGTGGGCTGCGACTCGGGGCACTTCAATGATGGTGGAAGTAGGGGATGGTTGTGTTATTTATCACTGCATGATACAAAGCACTGAGTAGAATTAGAAAATCTTAGGTGTAAGAGAGTTAAAACAAACTTTATACAGATTTAATTACAGGCAGATTAGTGATAGTGAATGAGGGAAAATATCTATGCAGACTGCTGCAGAAATACAGACAAAGGACAGTTACCCTGTCATTGCAAGTAATCTAAAAGTTTGTTTTGCAATAGAGGAATTAGATTTGTCCTCATAGTGATTATCATAATTTTTACTGATAAAGTCAGTCCTATTAGTGAAAAAACTTTTCTTAAACTTTTTTTTTTTTGAGGCTAGTGATTAAAGTTTTTGCTGTTATATGCATACAAACTCCTGTCCTAATACTATTATTATGCCCTCTAAGGAAGGCAGGAATGTATATAGGTAAAACTGAAAGTTATACATTGAATACTGCCTAATCCAAGGAAGTAACCACGTTAGTCACTGTACTACTCTCCAAATGAACACAGTGAGAGTGTATATTGTTTTTATTAGGTGACTTGATTTGTGACGTTTTAAAAGGGTTTAATAAAAGTTACATTTTAGTATTAGTGTTATTTGCCACTAGGGAACCCCAGTGTGTGTACTATTATGCCCTCTACTCTGAAATAATCTCTGTTTTATAAGGGATTTTTTATGCTCATCCAATATACAGTGTGATGCAATCTACTTATCTGAAAAAAATTTAAGTTTTTTTTGTTTGTTCACCCAATAAACAATTTTGCAGCTTACAAATCTGAAAAAAAATCTCCATTGGTTAAAGTTACTGACAACGTTCTATTCTAATTCTTAATGACCAGGTCACCCATTTAGTTCTTTTAGCGCTTTCTATTTCTCTTGAAATAGCTTTTTGTAAAAACAAAGAAAACCTAAAATGTAAAAGAAAATATTGTTGCCAATCACTATTATAATTAAGCACTGTGCAGTAAAATGATGAGGGAAGAAATCAGGACAGTGGACAGGCAAAAAAAAAGGGGAAAAGGAAACACTGGTGCAAGTACTAACAACAAGATTGTGGGTGGCAACAGAAATATTACTTCTTGTCTTGATATCACCAGGAGTAGCTGCAGTGTTGTCATAGTTCCTGAGAATAAAGAAATTTGTGAAAGCAGTGAGCCACAAATGTTGAGTCAGGGTGTTTTGTGTTTTTTTTTCCCTCTCTGTTGTAACACGTAAACCATGCTGTTTCTTTATACTGTCAATCATGTCTTCTTTACTGACACAGATCCCATTCTCTAGTAGTCATCTGCTGAAAAAGATATTCTTCATACACCAAGACTACCTCTTCTTTCTATTCTTGATGAGTTGGATGAGAACAACCAGCGTTTTTAGATGTAGAGGAGGTAGAAGTGGAAGACATGAGTGTTGGTGGAGGTAGTAGTGGCAGGGGGTGTACTACTAGCAGTCAAATATAACATGGCCTGTTTGTATACTACAGAAAAAGTTAAATAACTACGAAGGCCAATATATTGGCCAAAATACGGAAGCTTGCAAACCATTGTTAAGGTTCCTCATGCCATTGTGAATAAGTATCTATTCTCTGTATCAACAATAATTATGTATCTGACTCTACAAGCAGCATAAGCAGTTAATGCATAAAGGTTCTAAAGATGAGCAGCCACATATTCATGGAAGGAGAATGAGAATCATTAATTCACTTAGTAGTATGGCAAATCTTGGTATGGTGAATGTCAAGAGTAACATTTAGGGGGAGTTCACACGGAGTAACATGCCGTGTGATGTGGCACGTATATGCCGTGTGAGATTTTGCGGGCCGTATACACTCCCATTGATTTCAATGGGATCGTATACGCGGCGCTATTTCACAGCCGCGAAATAACGCAGCGTTTATGATCCACGCTCCCATTGAAATCAATGGGAGCGTATACGGCCCGCAAAATCTCACACGGCATATACGTGCCACATCACACGGCACGTTACTCCGTGTGAACTTACCCTTATGAATTATTTGAGGAAATTTATGAAGACCAGCATTTTCAATAAATCTGGCACTGTCATTGCCAGACCTAATTTTCTGTAAAATTGTGAGGGTGGCGCAAAAACAACAGTTGATATAATTTATATTGTTTCAAAAGTTTATTGCATCAGAAAACTTGCATAGAATAATACAAAAATCTCCAATTGTCTATATGAACTGTAAAGTTTAAATAAAGAGTGGCTTAATGCTTTCACATTTTAAAGAATTATGTCTTTCCATCTGTATGGCAGCATTCTGCCATGTATGAGTTCCATAAAAAAAATACTCAGCTAAGCTTTGTGTTGATTAACTAGACAAGACTCCACAAGTCATCATTGACTAGGAGCTACTGTAATGGCTAGTTCACACGGGGGGTAATGAGGCAGATTTTGACAGCAGATTTCGCCTCAAAATCTGCCTCCATAAAATGGTGGTCTATGGAGACTGCTAGCTTTTTTTCTGCTAGCAGTTTTTTGCTGCTAGCAGAAAAAAGAAGCAACATGACCTTTCTTCAGGTGGATTCTGCCTGAGGAAATCAATAGAAGTGAATGGGAGGCAGAAAAACGCCTAGTGTTATTTTGCAAAAAAATAGTGACTCAAGATGCCTAGTTTTTTTTTCCAGTCCATTCACTTTAGGGGCATTTTCTGAAGCAGTTTTTACCAAAAGCTGCTCCAGAAAATGCTCTAAAAAACGCCTCAAGGTCAAAAAACAGCTTTCTAATTAAGAAGCATTTTTATTCGGGACCAAAATAAGCCAGGCAGTTTTTACGTGTGAACTAGCCCTAAGTCTGACTTTGCTAACACACTTGTCATTAAACATTGAACTTTTGGTCATATTATAAAAGTCATGGAGCATATCTCAAGAGGATAGAATTTGAAGACCCGTAATATTGTAGAGGGATTGCATTCAAAACTTAAAAAAATATGTACACATAAACTGTATGTATCAAGGAATAAAGCATTACCTATATTCTAATCATTTCCTATTAAAAAGTATGCTGAGTTCTCAAATGTTGTTCGTTTTCTTTATGTACAGGCAAAGAATTCCCTATTTAGCTTCTATCTTGTGATTACCTGCAGTAATAATTAAGCAACAATTAGATTTCCCAATGACTGAAATTATACTTGCATTTCTCTAGAGCTCTGTTAATGGCACAAGGGTAGAATCTGTTTAAGCGGATCATATTCTTATGTCCTGATGAGCATTCTAAACAATAAAGATTCATTCTAGGTTTTTAAGTGATTTTCTACATTCCTATTGTCACTTTGTTGTCACGTTCATGTTATAACTGCTTGTTTTCTGTAGAAATGTGTGTGTGCGTGGTGCTGCAGTAATTTAAGTTTTCATAGACAGTCAGTACAAAAAACAAGCAGCTTATACTCATCTATGACAGAACTCAATGTACATTATATAATATCACTGAAACTTCATAGGAAAGATGGCCCTTATTTTACATAAATGTTTTTGTTGTTTTCGTAGTACAGATAGTGTCTGCTCAACATCCATAGCTGTTGGGCACAGGACCTGTGTCTATTAGATATTGTGACTATATTGTAACTATATTGGGTGCGTTGCAGTAAAGTTTAATCAATGTTCTGTCTTCTGTGTGTATGTGTATATATGTATATTTATATATAAATCTATCTATCTATCTATCTATCTATCTATCTATCTATCTATCTATCTATATGCACGACCAACAAATAAATATAAATGCAAAAAATATATGTGCACTAATTAGAAAACTAACAAACCAAAAATGAAATGCACTAAAACTTGACCTTTATTAGTAATTTTAAAAGCCCAAAAAATAGTGGCACCGTTTGACTACCACCAATAATAGGAGATATTAAAAGGTGGAATTAATGCATATAGTCTATCCGATGTTTACAATATTCTATATACATTGCATTTTAGTTCAATTCTATACTACTCTATACTATGGTATATGGCATTGGGATGTGAAAACCTTGAGCACTACTTACGTTATGAACAAACATCAAAGAAAACACAACTTGTTTATTATTAGAGATGAACGAGTAGTACTTGATCGAGTAGGTATTCGATCGAATACTATGGTATTCGAAATACTCGTACTCGATCAAGTACTACTAGCTGTTCGAATGTAAAAGTTCAATGCAGAACCAGCATTGATTGGCCGAATGCTATACAGTCGGCCAATCAACGCTGGTTCTTCTCCTACCTTTAGAAATCTTCTCCGTGCAGCTTCCCCGCAGCGTCTTCCGGCTCTTCATTCACTCTGCCAGGCATCGGGCCTGGGCAGAGCCGACTGCACATGTCCGCTTGTAGTGCGGACATGCACAGTCAGCTCTGCCCAGGCCCGATGCTTGACAGAGTGAATTCAGAGCCGGAAGATGCCGCGGGGACACTGCACGGAGAAGACTTCTCGGAGGATCCAGCCCAACCCTCACTCGTGAACTTGGTAAGTGTAATTTGATCGAACGTTGTCTACCCCTGAAACGAGCATTTCCCCCCCATAGACTATAATAGGGTTCGATGTTCGATTCGAGTAGTCGAATATTGAAGGGCTACTCGAAACGAATATCGAACCTCAAACATTTTACTTTTCGCTCATCTCTATTTATTATATAAAGTTATATATATATATATATATATATATATATATATATATATATATATATATATATTATGTGGAGCAATCTCCATATACTTCATGTTATTCCAGACAGATTTGATGATGTTGACATCAGGACTGTGAAGCCATATCAACACTTTCAGGACTTCTCCTCCTGCCGAAAAGCCAGGCAAAATAGCTTGGAGACAGCTTGCCGGTGGTCAGTTTAGAAACCCATTTATTTCAAGGGTTTTTTAAAGCAAACGCCGGTGTCCATATGCATCCTCTACACCGTGAAACAGGTTTTTTTGTACAGACATAAAGTCCTGTATGTCTGACTTTGTGTCCGTGCAAAAAAAAGTGGTTTCACGGAATAGAAGCTGCATACAGTCACCGGCGGTTTGCTTTACAAACCCATTAAACTGACTGCCGGCAAGCCATCCTCGAGCAGTTTTGCCTGGCTTTTTGATGGAACCACAAAAGGCGGACAGTGGCACTAATGTGAACACCCCCTTATATAGCACCAATATATTCTCAGGTACTTTGCAGATATTCTCATCACTCACTGTCCCAAGTGGTGTATGCAATCTATCCTAACAGTATGTCTTTGGAGTGTGGCAGAAAACACATGGAAAACATATAAACTTATGACAGTTGTTATCTTTTTGCTGGATTTAAGCCCTGATCTCCATTGCTGCAAGGCAACAGTACTAACAGTACTAACTATTTAACCACAAGACTGCCTTGCAGATTAAGCCATACATTAAATCATAAAAATAAGCATAAAAACAAACTAAAAGAAAATGGATACTTTGGTTTAAATGGGCTGAGTAAAATACCCAGAGAAGTGATGGTTAACACAGCTTTAATGCAACTATCTCAATTTTTTTTCTGTATAACCTTTGCCTAGCACATCGCCTTCAACTAGCAAAACCTCCAGTCCGGCTTCTTTGATAAAAAGGGATAATCAGTATAATCTCATTGGCACAGCATAGTTCAGGTCATGCTATGCGGATTAAGAATAAATTGTATGATACAGTTTGACCTCTGTCTAACTTAGTTACTTTGAAACATTCTGTTTCTCATATTGATGTTAGTTCTTAAAACTGAAATCAGTCGAGTCGATGTGTTTATCAGTAATCTTACATTGGAAATATTTCTGTCTATATGGAATAGCCAGCACGTTTAAAACATTTTACAAGTAAAGTAAAAGCTGATATAGAGGCTATGCAAGATTTCTTTTTATCTGATATTTTCTAAAGTAATAGAAATTCGAGTTAGACGTGACCAGTCCAATAAATTAATGCAGTATATTATGCCTGTGAAATTGGAAATGCTATCTACAATATAAGAGCATAGTTTATTTTTTGTCACAAGTGTTAGCATTGTTATGTCACTGGCTGTTCTGCAGTTTGTTTAGCCAATGAATATCTGGATATATGCTTTGGTATTGGTTAAAATCAAGCATGATGCTATAAAAGTGAATACCATATAGCATAAAGACACATCACGGAACACAGTGTTATTCACATGCATACCTATATATCTAGCTGAATTTACTATGCTATTATATGAACAATTGTATACTATAGAAAAACTATTTTCTATGACTGGTTAAAAAATATCAGATACAATTTCCATCCCCAGACATAGTGCCTTATGAGTCTCACTGTTAGAAATATAATAAAAACACTGAGCAGTTGATGGATCTCAGCCTAGTATTGGCTCCTACAACATGGCCTTTCAGTTATATTGCTGCTGACCTGATGTGACCGCTCCATTCTGTTCTCTTGCTACTTTGTTTGGGACTACAAAATTCAACACCACTGGCAATATCTGAAAAGATTGACCTCTGGGATTTTTATTTGTACATATCAGAGTAGCACAATTATTCTCGATGGCTTAGTGCCAAAGTCTTATTGTACCGTCCTATGAAAAAGTTTGGGCACCCCTATTAATCTTAATCATTTTTAGTTCTAAATATTTTGGTGTTTGCAACAGCCATTTCAGTTTGATATATCTAATAACTGATGGACACAGTAATATTTCAGGATTGAAATGAGGTTTATTGTACAGAAAATGTGCAATATGCATTAAACCAAAATTTGACCGATGCAAAATTTTGGTACCCTTATCATTTTATTGATTTGAATACTCCTAACTACTTTTCACTGACTTACTGAAGCACCAAATTGGTTTTGTAACCTCACTGAGCTTTTAACTTCATAGCCAGGTGTATCCAATCATGAGAAAAGGTATTTAAGGTGGCCAATTGCAAGTTGTTCTACTATTTGAATCTCCTCTGAAGAGTGGCATCATGGGCTACTCAAAACAACTCTCAAATGATCTGAAATCAAAGATTGTTCAACATAGTTGTTCAGGGGAAGGATACAAAAAGTTGTCTCAGAGATTTAACCTGTCAGTTTCCACTGTGAGGAACACAGCAAGGAAATGGAAGACCACAGGGACAGTTCTTGTTAAGCCCAGAAGTGGCAGGCCAAGAAAAATATCAGAAAGGCAGAGAAGAAGAATGGTGAGAACAGTCAAGGACAATCCACAGACCACCTCCAAAGAGCTGCAGCATCATCTTGCTGCAGATGGTGTCACTGTGCATCGGTCAAAAATACAGCGCACTTTGCACAAGGAGAAGCTATATGGGAGAGTGATGAGAAAGAAGCTGTTTCTGCAAGCACGGCACAAACAGAGTCACTTGAGGTATGCAAAAGCACATTTGGACAAGCCAGCTTCATTTTGGAAGAAGGTCCTGTGGACTGATGAAACAAAGATTGAGTTGTTTGGTCATACAAAAAGGCGTTATGCATGATGTCCAAAAAAAACAGCATTCCAAGAAAAACACTTGCTACCCACTGTAAAATTTGGTGGAGGTTCCATCATGCTTTGGGGCTGTGTGGCCAATGCCGGCACCGGGAATCTTGCTAAAGTTGAGGGTGGCATGGATTCCACTCAGTATCAGCAGATTCTTGAGAATAATGTTCATGAACCAGTGACGAAGTTGAAGTTACGTCGGTGATGAATATTTCAGCAAAACAATGATCCAAAACACCGCTCCAAATCGACTCAGGCATTCATGCAGAGGAACAATTACAATGTTCTGGAATGGCCATCCCAGTCCCCAGACCTGAATATCATTGAACATCTGTGGGATGATTTAAGAGCGGGCTCTCCATGCTCGGCGACCATCAAACTTAACTGAACTTGAATTGTTTTGTACAGAGGAATGGTCCAGAATACCTTCATCCAGGATCCAGGAACTGATTAAAAGCTACAGGAAGCAACTAGAGGCTGTTATCTTTGCAAAAGGAGGATCTACTAAATATTAATGTCACTTTCTGTTGAGGTGCCCATACTTTTGCACCGGTCAAATTTGTGTTTAATGCATATTGCACATTTTCTGTTAGTACAATAAAACTCATTTCAATCCGGAAATATTACTGTGTCCATCAGTTATTAGATATATCAAACTGAAATGACTGTTACAAACACCAAAATATTTAGAACTAAAAATGATTAAGATTAATAGGGGTGCCCAAACTTTTTCATAGGACTGTAAATGTATTCTGCAGGGTTGCACTGTGGATAGGATTTTACATAAATTGGGGCAGATATCTAGTTTGCTGCCCTATTGCTGCATTTAAATTTCCTGACCAATAAGGAATAATTTTATGTATATAACAATTTTATGGCTTAAAAGATATTTTAAAGCAAAACAAGACAGAAAATTTTGTTGGTTCCTACTAGTGGTAACCCCAGCTACTCTAACTGTTTTGCATTTATGTCAGTAGACATTTCTACTTCTACTGAAACTTACTTTTTTTTTTTTTGATTACCGGTAATTCAAAATTAGAAATATTAACTGGTTCATTTAATTACTGCGAAGGTTTTTTAATAATTGACCAGCCCAAGATGTATAACTTCAGCAGCTGATGGCATTTCTGTCTGAGACTAAGGCACCTCATTGCAGAAACACAGCATTGTTGGCTGCTACATTTTACAATCCCAGCAAAGTGAGTGAGATTCTGTTTAAAGAGGACCTGTCACCATTTGGGGCACATGCGGTTTAATATACCGCTGGAAAGCCGACAGTGCGCTGAATTGGCTTTCATGTTCTGTGCCCCTGGTCAAGAGCTATTGGTGCCGGTACCATAGCTCTTCACCGTCAGAAGGGCATTTCTGACAGTCAGTCAGGAACGCCTTTCTTCACAGCAGCGTCTATAGTGCTATATTGTGAGAGCGTCTGTGTCATCACTGGGTGGTAAGCAACGACCCCTTTCACAGTACAGCGCTATAAACACTGCTGTGAGGAAGGGCGTTCCTGACTGACTGTCAGAAACGCCCTTCCGACAGTGAAGAGCTATGGTACAGGCACCGATAGCTCTTCACTGGGGGCACAGAACGGTAAAGCCGATTACACTAAATTCAGCGCACTGTCAGCTTTCTAGTGGTGTATTAAACTGCATGTGCACCAAATGTTGAAAAGTCCTCTTTAAGCTCATCCACACACTGCAAAAAAAAAAAAAAAAAAGAGCTGTGGAAAAATGCAGCCTATTTATTTTAGCTGCAGAATTATGAGCTTCTTCCCTATATATCTAATAGGGGAAGAAAAAGTGCAGCAAAAAAGTGCTGAGAAAAAAAAACTAAATGGCCCAGATTTATGAAGACTGATGTTTCTCACATCAGTCTCCATAGCCCCTCCACCCATGGACAGTGCACTTCATTTATGACTCACACCATCCATGCACTTGGAGGAGAAATGTACACCAGCTCATAGCCAATGATCCTGCTCAATGTATGCTCTTGCCAAGTGGAAATGGCAAAGAAACAAAAAAAAGTTGAAAACCACCATCAAAAATGTCTAACTTTTTATGCTTTGTATGTCAAGGCTTAAAAAATATGTACTGTGTATTGTGTTTTTTTCTACATTGATGCATTTTTCTTCTTGGGGCCATAGTCTTATAGTTGTTCCACAAAGAACATTGTATGTAGTTAAATCCAGCCCATAATCATAAAAGATTGTCTTAACACTTAATACATGACATTGGAAACATTGCAGTCTATATAGAACAGTAGAAGAGCAGTTTATATAGAACAGCTAGTGTAACTGATAACCCAAATTAGCCACCCCACCCCCGCATACTCTCCCCCTCGACTCCAACCCCCCCCCCCCCCACACACACACACTTTACTAGCTTTGGCAATGCCAAATACCCATTCGGATGTGCCAATAAGGCCTATTTGTTTTGATTTGAACTGAATTCCTGTATAAATATAAGTCTAAATACATACATTTTTATAGTTATGATCTGAATATAACTATAACCTTTTAGTGACCCCAATGTGCTATCTATTTATGTATATGCAGACAGAATTCCTTTTTATGGAATATGTATTCCAACATGTAGTTCAACAAGGGAGTTCTGTTCCATGTGAAGCTGGTGCTTGGCGGTGGACTCACCACTGGGCACCTGCTTCAATTGAAAAAAAACTCCCATCTTTAGATGTCAAGAAAAACAGCATTTCTATAAAAATTTTTAGGGGAGAAGGTTCGCTCTGTCAGTCATCTACACCCCTGCAAACACAATTACGGGGTACCGATGTTGTTACATGGCAGCTGGGGACCTAATGAAGGTCCTTAGGCCTGCTAGAGTGTATGGCATACATTACCTAATACAGTACCTAATAGTTTGATTCTGACAGCATAATACATTGCAATACATAAGTAATACAGTGCATATCAATCAAAATAGTACAAATTCAAGTCCCCTAGGAGGATTAAAAATTAGTGTAAAAAATTTAAATAAATTGTATTGTTTCTCAAGAGCTACAAAATTCAATATAATACACTCTTGTCCAACACCACATAAGTATAGATAGAAAACCCATTATCCTGCTACAGCATCTCTGTGAAAACACTAGGGCAATTCAATAGTAGATAGATGCAATATATTGTATCACTGACACTAATGCAGATCGCCAATCATGCACACAACAAGACAGAACCCCATGTACCAAAATTCAAAGACTGCACACTTCAGCATTAGGCATACTGACTTGAGTAGTGACTATTTACGGCTTAATGGCGTGTGAATGCAGGGACCTTGGTTTATTATCACCTGGTACTATATATTTGTCGTATGTTCTGATGCAGTTACATTATATTTATACTGCCTGCAGCATTTTGGATTGCTAGCTGTGTACTACTGCACTATATACTGTGGATTTGAAATGATTGCATAAGGACTTAATGGCTTACTGCTACATACACTACAGACATCATCCCCTTTTGTAAACAGATATAAGATTCTGTTTTCATTGCACCATTTGTCATATTGATTTTTATTTTCTGTACCATGAAATAATTGTAATGAGTCAAACTCCTAGTGATTTGCTTATGGATTTTTATTCTGTTGTTGAGGTAGTTGGCAAGTTTAGTATTGTATGAAATGTGGCAGGCGCCAAGTGTTTAAAAATTGCGCCAGCACATAGGTTTTATGTTGCAGAATGAGATACAAATGCAATTGTTCACATTTTCACATAAATCTTCACATCACTGAAGCCTGACAGCGGATGACAAAAGGGACTTTTTCTGTGTTTTTTTTTTTTTTTTAATGATAATCTTGAGATTCTTGAAAGTCTACATGAAACAAACTGAAATGTTTATGGCCCCATTCCGTTCAGCGAGTCTGTGTGCAGATTGTACTATGGACATTGAAAACAAGTGATACTCGAACCTAGAATGGACTTAGAACTTCCTCAAGAGGTGCAATTAATGTAAATTGTTCATATAATGAATAATACTTAATACATAACTAATCTTTGCATTTTCTTCTTTTTTTTTTTCTCAATATGGTTTGCAGGGCATGTTCACACTTGCTGTCTTATTTGTTTTTCTGCTTTTTGGGTGACTTTATGATTATGTAAAAGGTAGTAGGGGTCTACCAACGCCTTTAAGGTTATGATTATGGTTCCACCACTGGTAACCACACAAGCAATGGGAAATATAAATGCAACATTTATATCGCTCCCGTCTGTTCAGCCCAGTTTTGGCTTTGGCGCAAAAAAAAAAAAAAATGCAGCAAAAATCTGCAACAACAAAAAAAAAAAAGTAGTTTTTGCGAACTGTGGGGTTTACCTACACACCACCTTTCAAGTTTTTTTTCAACCTTTTACTGACATTAAGTGATAGTCTTTCTTCTGGTGTCCCTCACTAAGATTTCTGTTGCTGAAAAATCAAGTTATAAGCTTTTGAACTTTAGATTGGCATATGAAAATTTACTTTAAGTAGTCATAATGGGGGGGAGCATCTGCATCTAGTCACGCAGTCATGCGCAGTGTCACTGACATATCCCTCACTGTCACACATCAGCATGATATCCTACCTACCTGCCTTACATGGTGTGATTAAGTGACTATGACTGCATGATTAGATGAAGCTACTAGTTAAGGTAAATTTACATACAGTGGGGCAAAAAAGTATTTAGTCAGTCACCAATAGTGCAAGTTCCACCACTTAAAAAGATGAGAGGCATCTGTAATTTACATCATAGGTAGACCTCAACTATGAGAGACAAAATGAGAAAACAAATCTAGAAAATCACATTGTCTGATTTTGTAAGAATTTATTTTCAAATTATGGTGGAAAATAAGTATTTGGTCAGTAACAAATACTCAATACTTAATACTCAGTCTCAATACTTTGTTATATATCCTTTGTTGGCAATGACAGAGGTCAAACGTTTTCTGTAAGTCTTCACAAGCTTGGCACACACTGTTGTTGGTATGTTGGCCCATTCCTCCATGCAGATCTCCTCTAGAGCAGTGATGTTTTGGGGCTGTCACTTGGCAACACGGACTTTCAACTCCCTCCAAAGGTTTTCTATAGGGTTGAGATCTGGAGATGAGCGAACACTAAAATGTTCGAGGTTCGAAATTCGATTCGAACAGCCGCTCAATGTTCGTGTGTTCGAACGGGTTTCGAACCCCATTATAGTCTATGGGGAACAGATACTCGTTAAGGGGGAAACCCAAATCCGTGTCTGGAGGGTCACCAAGTCCACTATGACACCCCAGGAAATGATACCAACACCTCTGGAATGACACTGGGACAGCAGGGGAAGCATGTCTGGGGGCATCTAACACACCAAAGACCCTCTATTACCCCAACATCACAGCCTAACAACTACACACTTTACACACTCAATACCACCTCTCTGACAGTAGGAAAACACCTTGAAACATGTGTATTTGGCACTTGCAGTGAGGAGAGCTTGTCACCAGCAGTGAATTTGGCCCTTGTAGTAAGTTGAGGTTGGCACCAACATTTGTTTTGAAAATCAGGGTGGATTGAGCCTCTAACCAGCAGAGTTTGGGCAAATTCATGGTGGAGGGAGCCTCTAAAAACCCCAGTTTGTACCAATTCATGGTGGAGGGAGCCTCTAAAAACCCCAGTTTGGACCAATTCATGGTGGAGGGAGCCTCTAAAAACCCCAGTTTGGACCAATTCATGATGGAGGGAGCCTCTAAACAGCCCAGTTTGGGCAAATTCATGGTGGAGGGAGCCTCTAAAAACCCCCAGTTTGGACCAATTCATGGTGGAGGGAGCCTCTAAAAACCCCAGTTTGGACCAATTCATGGTGGAGGGAGCCTCTAACCAGCCCAGTTTGGGCAAATTCATGGTGGAGGGAGCCTCTAAACAGCCCAGTTTGGGCAAATTCATGGTGGAGGGAGCCTCTAAAAACCCTAGTTTGGATCAATTCATGGTGGAGGGAGCCTCTAAACAGCCCAGTTTGGACCAATTCATGGTGGAGGGAGCCTCTAAAAACCCCAGTTTGGACCAATTCATGGTGGAGGGAGCCTCTAAACAGCCCAGTTTGGGCAAATTCATGGTGGAGGGAGCCTCTAAAAACCCCAGTTTGGACCAATTCATGGTGGAGGGAGCCTCTAAAAACCCCAGTTTGGACCAATTCATGGTGGAGGGAGCCTCTAAACAGCCCAGTTTGGACCAATTCATGGTGGAGGGAGCCTCTAAAAACCCCAGTTTGGACCAATTCATGGTGGAGGGAGCCTCTAAACAGCCCAGTTTGGACCAATTCATGGTGGAGGGAGCCTCTAACCAGCAGAGTTGGTGGAAATCAGGGTGGAGGGAGCCTCTAACCAGCAGAGTTGTGGGAAAGCAGGGTGGAGGGAGCCTCTAACCAGCAGAGTTGGTGGAAATCAGGGTGGAGGGAGCCTCTAACCAGCAGAGTTGTGGGAAAGCAGGGTGGAGGGAGCCTCTAACCAGCAGAGTTGTGGGAAAGCAGGGTGGAGGGAGCCTCTAACCAGCAGAGTTGTGGGAAAGCAGGGTGGAGGGAGCCTCTAACCAGCAGAGTTGGTGGAAATCAGGGTGGAGGGAGCCTCTAACCAGCAGAGTTGGGGGAAATCAGGGTGGAGGGAGCCTAGTATTAGCAGAATTGTGCAACGCTTATGGTGGATGAGTATGAGGATGCGGAGGAATTGGAGAGGTTGAGTACAGACATGGAGTTTCATGTTGGGGTGCTTTACACAGGTGGGCACAAAAATGAAGGCTCTATCCAGTGGTGGTTCATTTTTATCAAAGTGAGCCGGTCGGCACTCTCAGCTGACAGACGGGTGCGCTTGCCAGTGATGATGCCACCGGCTGCACTGAACACTCTCTCAGATAGGACGCTGGCGGCAGGACAGGACAGCACCTCCAAGGCATATAGGGCAAGTTCAAGCCACAGGTCCAACTTCGACACCCAATACGTGTAGGGCGCAGAGGGGTCGGAGAGGACAGGGCTGTGGTCGGAAAGGTATTCCCGCAACATGCGCCTATACTTCTCACGCCTGGTGACACTAGGACCCTCCGTGGCGGCACTTTGGCGAGGGGGTGCCATCAAGGTGTCCCAGACCTTAGACAGTGTGCCCCTCGTTTGTGTGGACCGGTGAGAACTTGGTCGCCTACTGGAGGAACTGCCCTCCCTGCCGCCAACGTCACATGCTGGAAACATCTCCATCATATTCTGCACCAATTGCCTGTGGCAAGCATTGATGCGATTGGCCCTCCCCTCTACCGGAATAAAAGACGAGATGTTTTTTTTATACCGGGGGTCAAGGATAGCAAAGATCCAGTATTGGTTGTCCTCCATGATTTTGACAATACGCTTGTCGGTTGTAAAGCACCCCAACATGAACTCAGCCATGTCTGCCACAGTGTTAGTTGGCATGACTCCTCTGGCCCCACCGGAAAGTTCAATCTCCATTTCCTCCTCATCCTCCATGTCTACCCATCCGCGCTGCAACAATGGGACGATTCGAAGTTGCCCGGAAGCCTCCTGTATCACCATCACATCATCGGACAACTCTTCTTCCTCCTCCTCCTCCTCCTCCTCCATTAAACGCAGTGAAGCGGACAGATGTGTGGACCTACTCTCCAGCTGTGACGGATCGGATGCTATCCCTAACTCCTCTGTGTGATCTGAGTTATCCCTGATGTCAATCAGGGATTCTCTCAGAACACACAAGAGCGGGATTGTAAGGCTCACCATCGCATCCTCAGAGCTCACCCTCCTTGTGGACTCCTCAAAGACCCGTAGGATGTCACAAAGGTCTCTCATCCATGGCCACTCATGGATGTGAAACTGAGGCAGCTGACTTTGTGGCACCCTAGGGTTTTGTAGCTGGTATTCCATCAAAGGTCTCTGCTGCTCAACCACTCTATTCAACATCTGAAACGTTGAGTTCCAGCGTGTGGGGACGTCGCACAAAAGCCGGTGTTGTGGCACATGCAGGCGTTGCTGGAGAGATTTTAAGCTAGCAGCGGCTACTGTCGACTTGCGAAAGTGGGCGCACATGCGCCGCACTTTCACCAGTAGCTCTGGAACATTGGGGTAGCTCTTTAGGAAACGTTGCACCACTAGGTTGAAGACGTGGGCCAGGCATGGAACATGTTGGAGTCCGGCAAGCTCCAGAGCTGCTACCAGGTTCCGGCCGTTATCACAAACGACCATGCCTGGGCCCAGGTGCAGCGGCTCAAACCATATTGCCGTCTCATCGAGGAGGGCATCCCTCACCTCGGAGGCAGTGTGCTGCCTGTCCCCCAAGCTGATCAGCTTCAGCACAGCCTGCTGATGTCTACCAACGCCAGTGCTGCAACGTTTCCAACTCGTAGCTGGGGTCAATCTAACAGCGGAGGAGGAGGCGGTAGCGGAGGAGGAGGCGGTGGCGGAGGAGGAGGTGGTAGAGGAGGAGGAGGAGGGGGGTGTTCTTCTCGTGTCCCTGCCAGGAATGTTAGGCGGGGAGACGAGGTACACCGGGCCAGTTTGGGAAGCAGTTCCAGCCTCAACTACATTCACCCAGTGTGCCGTCAGTGAAATGTAGCGTCCCTGTCCGCATGCACTTGTCCACGCGTCGGTGGTCAAGTGGACCTTTGTGCAAAGCGCGGAACTAAGGGCCCGCCTGATGTTGAGTGACACGTGCTGGTGCAAGGCGGGGACGGCACAACGGGAGAAGTAGTGATGGCTAGGGACGGCATAGCGAGGTGCCGCAGTTGCCATCAGGTCCAGGAAGGCGGGAGTTTCAACAAGCCAGAACGCCAACATCTCCTGGGCCAGCAGTTTAGCGATGTTGGCGTTCAAGGCTTGCGCGTGTGGGTGGTTAGCAGTGTATTTCTGCCGCCGCTCCAATGTCTGAGAGATGGTGGGTTGTTGTAAAGAAGCGCCTGATGGTGCCTTTGATGGTGCAGGAGAAGGAGATAAGACAGGAACAGGGGAGGATGAGGGAGAAGTCAACAAAGTGGCGGAGGCAGATGAAGTGGTGTCCTGGCTCGTCCTCTGGAGTGCATCGCCAGCACAGTCAGCAGTGGCAGTGGCAGAGGCAGAGGCAGTGGCAGAGGCAGTGGCAGTGGCGTGAACGGCAGGCGGCCTTTGTCCTGCCGTTGCTGCCTGCCACTGATTCCAGTGCTTGGATTCCAAATGACGGCGCATTGAAGTGGTGGACAGGTTGCTCTTCTCAGAGCCCCTAATCAATTTCGAGAGGCAAATTGTGCAGACAACACTATATCTGTCCTTGGCGCATTCCTTGAAAAAACTCCACACCTTCGAGAAACGTTCCCTCGAGGTAGGAGTTTTTCGGGGCTGGATACGAACTGGAACATCTTGGGAGATTCCGGGTGTGGCCTGGCTTCGCCTAAGCTGCTGACCTCTGCCTCTGCCTCTAGCTACCCTTTTTGGTGCTGCACCTGCCTCAACATCCACACTACTTTCCCCGCTTGACATCCCCCCTGTCCAGGTCGGGTCAGTGTCCTCATCATCCACCACTTCCTCTTCCAACTCCTGTCTCATCTCCTCCTCCCGCACAATGCGCCGGTCAACTGGATGCCCTGACGGCAACTGCGTCACATCATCGTCGATGAGGGTGGGTTGCTGGTCATCCACCACCAAATCGAACGGAGATGGAGGAGACTCTAGTGTTTGAGCATCTGGACACAGATGCTCCTCTGTTAGGTTCGTGGAATCGTGACGTGGAGAGGCAGGTTGAGGGACAATGAAAGGAGCGGAGAACAGCTCTGGGGAGCAGGGACAGTTGGGGTTATTGTTCTGTGAAGCTTGGGAATTTTGGGAGGAAGGAGGACAAGACTGTTGGGTAATAGGAGGAGAGGAGGCAGAGTCTGACTGGCTGCTGGACAATGTGCTGTAAGCGTTCTCTGACAGCCATTGCAAGACCTGTTCCTGATTCTCGGGCCTACTAAGGTTTGTACCCTGCAGTTTAGTTAATGTGGCAAGCAACCCTGGCACTGTGGAGTGGCGCAATGCTTGCTGCCCCACAGGAGTAGGCACGGGACGCCCTGTGGCTTCACAGCTACCTTGCTCCCCAGAACCATTCCCCCGACCTCGCCCACGGCCTCGTCCACGTCCCTTTCCGGGAGCCTTGCGCATTTTGAATTCCCAGTTAGAAATTGGCACTATATACCAGTAGCAAAAATTGTGGGTGCACGTAACCCCAATATATTCTTTGAATTACCAGTCAGAAACTGGCACTATATACCAGTAGCAAGAAATGAGGGTATTTATAACCCCAATATATTCTTTGAATTCCCAGTCAGACAATGGCACTATATACCAGTAGCAAGAAATGAGGGTATTTATAACCCCAATATATTCTTTGAATTCCCAGTCAGACAATGGCACTATATACCAGTAGCAAGAAATGAGGATATTTATAACCCCAATATATTCTTTGAATTCCCAGTCAGACAATGGCACTATATACCAGTAGCAAGAAATGAGGATATTTATAACCCCAATATATTCTTTGAATTCCCAGTCAGACAATGGCACTATATACCAGTAGCAAGAAATGAGGGTATTTATAAACCCAATATATTCTTTGAATTCCCAGTCAGACAATGGCACTATATACCAGTAGCAAGAAATGAGGGTATTTATAACCCCAATATATTCTTTGAATTCCCAGTCAGACAATGGCACTATATACCAGTAGCAAAAATTGTGGGTGCACGTAACCCCAATATATTCTTTGAATTCCCAGTCAGACAATGGCACTATATACCAGTAGCAAGAAATGAGGGTATTTATAACCCCAATATATTCTTTGAATTCCCAGTCAGACAATGGCACTATATACCAGTAGCAAGAAATGAGGATATTTATAACCCCAATATATTCTTTGAATTCCCAGTCAGACAATGGCACTATATACCAGTAGCAAGAAATGAGGGTATTTATAACCCCAATATATTCTTTGAATTCCCAGTCAGAAACTGGCACTATATGGCAGTAGCAAGAAATGAGGGTATTTGTAACCCCAATATATTCTTTGAATTCCCAGTCAGACAATGGCACTATATACCAGTAGCAAGAAATGAGGGTATTTGTAACCCCAATATATTCTTTGAATTCCCAGTCAGACAATGGCACTATATACCAGTAGCAAGAAATGAGGGTATTTGTAACCCCAATATATTCTTTGAATTCCCAGTCAGACAATGGCACTATATACCAGTAGCAAGAAATGAGGGTATTTATAACCCCAATATATTCTTTGAATTCCCAGTCAGACAATGGCACTATATAACAGTAGCAAGAAATTTGGGTATTTATAACCCCAATATATTCTTTGAATTCCCAGTCAGACAATGGCACTATATACCAGTAGCAAAAATTGTGGGTGCACGTAACCCCAATATATTCTTTGAATTCCCAGTCAGACAATGGCACTATATACCAGTAGCAAGAAATGAGGGTTTTTTTATAGCCCCAATATATTCTTTGAATTCCCAGTCAGACAATGGCACTATATACCAGTAGCAAAAATTGTGGGTGCACGTAACCCCAATATATTCTTTGAATTCCCAGTCAGACAATGGCACTGTATACCAGTAGCAAGAAATGAGGGTATTTATAACCCCAATATATTCTTTGAATTCCCAGTCAGACAATGGCACTATATACCAGTAGCAAGAAATGAGGGTATTTATAACCCCAATATATTCTTTGAATTCCCAGTCAGAAACTGGCACTATATGGCAGTAGCAAGAAATGAGGGTATTTGTAACCCCAATATATTCTTTGAATTCCCAGTCAGACAATGGCACTATATACCAGTAGCAAGAAATGAGGGTATTTATAACCCCAATATATTCTTTGAATTCCCAGTCAGACAATGGCACTATATACCAGTAGCAAGAAATGAGGGTTTTTATAACCCCAATATATTCTTTGAATTCCCAGTCAGACAATGGCACTATATACCAGTAGCAAGAAATGAGGGTATTTATAACCCCAATATATTCTTTGAATTCCCAGTCAGACAATGGCACTATATACCAGTAGCAAGAAATGAGGGTATTTATAACCCCAATATATTCTTTGAATTCCCAGTCAGACAATGGCACTATATACCAGTAGCAAAAATTGTGGGTGCACGTAACCCCAATATATTCTTTGAATTCCCAGTCAGACAATGGCACTATATACCAGTAGCAAGAAATGAGGGTATTTATAACCCCAATATATTCTTTGAATTCCCAGTCAGACAATGGCACTATATACCAGTAGCAAGAAATGAGGGTATTTATAACCCCAATATATTCTTTGAATTCCCAGTCAGAAACTGGCACTATATGGCAGTAGCAAGAAATGAGGGTATTTGTAACCCCAATATATTCTTTGAATTCCCAGTCAGACAATGGCACTATATACCAGTAGCAAGAAATGAGGGTATTTATAACCCCAATATATTCTTTGAATTCCCAGTCAGACAATGGCACTATATACCAGTAGCAAGAAATGAGGGTATTTATAACACCAATATATTCTTTGAATTCCCAGTCAGACAATGGCACTATATACCAGTAGCAAGAAATGAGGGTATTTATAACCCCAATATATTCTTTGAATTCCCAGTCAGACAATGGCACTACATACCAGTAGCAAGAAATGAGGGTATTTATAACCCCAATATATTCTTTGAATTCCCAGTCAGACAATGGCACTATATACCAGTAGCAAAAATTGTGGGTGCACGTAACCCCAATATATTCTTTGAATTCCGAGTCAGACAATGGCACTATATACCAGTAGCAAAAATTGTGGGTGCACGTAACCCCAATATATTCTTTGAATTACCAGTCAGAAACTGGCACTATATGGCAGTAGCAAGAAATGAGGGTATTTGTAAACCCAATATTTTCTTTGAATTCCCAGTCAGACAATGGCACTATATACCAGTAACAAGAAATGAGGGTATTTATAACCCCAATATATTCTTTGAATTCCCAGTCAGACAATGGCACTATATACCAGTAGCAAAAATTGTGGGTGCACGTAACCCCAATATATTCTTTGAATTCCCAGTCAGACAATGGCACTATATACCAGTAGCAAGAAATGAGGGTATTTATAACCCCAATATATTCTTTGAATTCCCAGTCAGACAATGGCACTATATACCAGTAGCAAGAAATGAGGGTATTTATATCCCCAATATATTCTTTGAATTCCCAGTCAGACAATGGCACTATATACCAGTAGCAAGAAATGAGGGTATTTATAACCCCAATATATTCTTTGAATTCCCAGTCAGACAATGGCACTATATACCAGTAGCAAGAAATGAGGATATTTGTAACCCCAATATATTCTTTGAATTCCCAGTCAGACAATGGCACTATATACCAGTAGCAAAAATTGTGGGTGCACGTAACCCCAATATATTCTTTGAATTACCAGTCAGAAACTGGCACTATATGGCAGTAGCAAGAAATGAGGGTATTTGTAAACCCAATATATTCTTTGAATTCCCAGTCAGACAATGGCACTATATACCAGTAGCAAGAAATGAGGGTATTTATAACCCCAATATATTCTTTGAATTCCCAGTCAGACAATGGCACTATATACCAGTAGCAAGAAATGAGGGTATTTATAACCCCAATATATTCTTTGAATTACCAGTCAGAAACTGGCACTATATGGCAGTAGCAAGAAATGAGGGTATTTGTAACCCCAATATATTCTTTGAATTCCCAGTCAGACAATGGCACTATATACCAGTAGCAAGAAATGAGGGTATTTATAACCCCAATATATTCTTTGAATTCCCAGTCAGACAATGGCACTATATACCAGTAGCAAAAATTGTGGGTGCACATAACCCCAATATATTCTTTGAATTCCCAGTGAGACAATGGCACTATATGGCAGTAGCAAAAATAGTGGGTGTATATAGCCCCAATTCTATTGCTAGGGGACTTGCAGGGTATTTCTGGGGTGAAGGTGGGGGGGCACACCGTTGGAACGGGTATCGGGGGTATATATCGGGTATACGGGAATACACTGACAGTGTATTCCATTCAGGATCCGCGTAAAGCTGGGTTGCGGCGATTGAGCCCGTCAGTGCCACGTTACACTGACAAGGTTCTCCCTGGAATTTAGCTCTTATAAGAGCTGTTGGTTGTCTTCTCCTTCCTATCCTAGCCTGTCCCTGCCTACCCAGAATCTAACCCCTAGCTAACTGGACGGAAACCTCCGTCCCCGGTGAATTGCAAGCTCAGAATGACGCGAAGCTGGGCGTCGCTGTTCTTTTAAATTAAATTAAATGTTTTCGGCAGCCAATGGGTTTTGCCTACTTTTTTCAACGTCACCGGTGTCGTAGTTCCTGTCCCACCTACCCTGCGCTGTTATTGGAGCAAAAAAGGCGCCAGGGAAGGTGGGAGGGGAATCGAGTAATGGCGCACTTTACCACGCGGTGTTCGATTCGATTCGAACATGCCGAACAGCCTAATATCAGATCGAACATGAGTTCGATAGAACACTGTTCGCTCATCTCTATTGAGATCTGGAGACTGGCTAGGCCACTCCAGGACCTTGAAATGCTTCTTACAAAGCCACTCCTTCGTTGCCCTGGTGGTGTGCTTTGGATCATTGTCATGTTGAAAGACCCAGCCACGTTTCATCTTCAATGCCCTTGCTGATGGAAGGAGGTTTGCACTCAAAATCTCACGATACATGGCCCCATTCATTCTTTCATGTACCCGGATCAGTCGTCCTGGCCCCTTTGCAGAGAAACAGCCCCAAAGCATGATGTTTCCATCCCCATGCTTTACAGTAGGTATGGTGTTTGATGGATGCAACTCAGTATTCTTTTTCCTCCAAACACGAAAAGTTGTGTTTCTACCAAACAGTTCCAGTTTGGTTTCATCAGACCATAGGACATTCTCCCAATACTCTTCTGGATCATCCAAATGCTCTCTAGCACACTTCAGACGGGCCCGGACATGTTCTGGCTTAAGCAGTGGGACACGTCTGGCACTGCAGGATCTGAGTCCCTGGCGGCGTAGTGTGTTACTGATGGTAGGCTTTGTTACATTGGTCCCAGCTCTCTGCAGTTCATTCACTAGGTCCCCCCGCGTGGTTCTGGGATTTTTGCTCACCGTTCTTGTGATCATTTTGACCCCACGGGGTGAGATTTTGCGTGGAGCCCCAGATCGAGGGAGATTATCAGTGGTCTTGTATGTCTTCCATTTTCTAATTATTGCTCCCACAGTTGATTTCTTCAATCCAAGCTGGTTGCCTATTGCAGATTCAGTCTTCCCAGCCTGGTGCAGGGCTACAATTTTGTTTCTGGTGTCCTTTGACAGCTCTTTGGTCTTCACCATAGTGGAGTTTGGAGTCTGACTGTTTGAGGGTGTGCACAGGTGTCTTCTTATACTGATAACAAGTTTAAACAGGTGCCATTACTACAGGTAATGAGTGGAGGAAAGAGGAGACTCTTAAAGAAGAAGTTACAGGTCTGTGAGAGTCAGAAATCTTGACTGTTTGTAGGTGACCAAATACTTATTTTCCACCATAATTTGCAAATAAATTCTTACAAAATCAGACAATGTGATTTTCTGGATTTGTGTTCTCATTTTGTCTCTCATAGTTGAGGTCTACCTATGATGTAAATTACAGACGCCTCTCATCTTTTTAAGTGGTGGAACTTGCACTATTGGTGACTGACTAAATACTTTTTTGCCCCACTGTATGTAAAGCTAAGGTTTTAAAAGCTTATAATTTGACTTCAGCAACAGACATCTTACTGGGGAACATCATAGGATAGGTCATTACTTGATGCTGTATATGGTGGGACCAGTTTAGGGTGGAAAAATACCTGGCAGATTCCCTTTATAAAAAGACAAAAGACATTCTGAAAATGTATTGAAAACAAAACGGATGAGCATAGCCTTACGCTGGGTTCACACCAGCGTTTGGACTCCATTATCAGGTTTCCATTTTCTGCATGCAGAAGATGGAAACCTGTCATGCTGAGTCCGGCCGTGAGCACCAGTGAGTGTTTTATGCTCTCCACGGCGAATCCGTTTTTTTTAAACCGGACACAGAGTACTGCATGTCCGACTCTGTGTCCGGTTATGCTGGTTTCACCGGCGCTCACGGCCAGACACTTTTCAAACTCATTGAAATGAATGGGTTTGAAAGAGTCCTGCAGGTTTCCGTCTCCTGCCTCTGTTTTGTGCAGGAAACGGAAACCTGCAGAACGGAGACCGGGCGCAGATGTGAACAAGCCCTTAGTTGCTATATATTAATATAAATATATCTTCTTGATATAGTATATTAATGTTTTAACTTGGATATATTTACCTTAAGGAAGTTTTTTCTTTCTTCCAAACTCTGAGGGAATTTATTCTTTTGGGAGCTGGCAGGGGGCATATTGCCTTTGTTATACATTTTCTGTGATAATTATAGGGAGCATTTCTTGCTAAAACATTACCTAATATAGCTTGATGTTAAAAGGTTCCTGTGCGGCATTTATTGGGTCTGACATGTTCAAATTTCACAGTACAATATAAGTAAAATGTATTAATATAATAATTTCTCTTGAAGGAGCATATACAGTGAGCATGCAGAGGCATTATGAGTCAGATACATTAACTTCCTCTAAAATTTGGGACACAGATGTCTCACGCTGCGAATGAAAGTATAATGTATATTTTCAACTGACATTTTTTTTATTCTTTGTTACTGTTACAACACTAAAATCCCCTTTGATGCTGAAAAAATGTCCTCAATAAAAATGACATTGTAGAATGGCACCCAGGTCTAGATCTAGTGTTAGCCTATTGTGAATTCTGAAACATTACTCAGGATTGTAGAAGCGTATGGCAACTGTAAAATGCTTAAGTGCTAGCTGAGAACTGGCCCTGCATAGTAATTTACAGCACTCTCCGCCATCATAAAAAGTCTTACATGAAATATATTATTACTGCATGAATCTACAACTACATACAGAAATATACTAGGTGAAATATATATATATTAGTCTTGTTTAACAGCTCCTTACAGCTTTCTTCATTATTTTTGGACATATAATTTTGTTTTTAATATTATTAAGAAGTCATTTATTCATTTTACTTTACTTTTCTTACATAGAGCTAGCACCTCATGCAGCACTGTATACAGATTAATAAAGAAAATGAACACAGAAAATATATGGAAAATTCAGATCTAAGTTAGGTCAAAAAGGAAAGGAATAAAAAGGAAAAAGAAGAGAAAGTTAGATACCAATGAAAATGAGTGTATATGATTTTCAAAAAAAAACAACAAATACAGGAAAAGGAAAAAAAAAAAAAAAGCATTAAAAATTGTACAAAACTATGTGGGCTATAATGTAGACAATAATGCAAACATCAATGTCTCAATAATCAGATTTATGCCCCAGAGCATACTTTTCTGATCCCCATTTAGTAAAACACTCCTTTTGCTCATCCCCACATGGTGTAACGCCTTATTTACATACACATACATTATATTGTCCCACAATGGCTCCTTCAGCAAGTATAATGTCCCACAGTGGCCTCCATACAGTATAAATGTTGAACAGTGGCCTGTTCACACAGTATAATGTCCCACAGTGGCTTCCCCACACAGTATATTGTCCAATAGTGGCCTCCATACAATATAATGTCCCATAGTGACCTTAATACAGTATAATATCCCACCGTGACCCCTCCACACAGTATAATGTACTATAATAGCCCCTCCACAGAGTATATTATCCCATAGTGACCTCCACTTAATATAATGTCCCACAGTGGCCCCTTCACACAATATCATGTCCCATAGCGAACTTCATACAGTATAATATCCCACAATGACCCCTCCATACAGTATAATGTCCTATAGTATCCCCTCCACAGAGTATATTATCCCATAGTGACCTCCATACAATATATTGTTTCACAGTGACCCCTCCACACAGTTTAATGTCCCATAGGGGCCTCTATGGTGTTTGCTACAAATGTTATAAAAATTCCTCTGTGGACCTTGCTGCAGATGATGCAGGTACTACCTTTTCCTCTAAATGTATGTGTAATAAGCTTTCTGAGCAAATTGAAGCATCATTAGAAGTTACAGACCCTAGCCTGTTTTACATGTCTGGACTCACATAATATGATTTAGATGTTGAACTGTTGCCGTGATCGGTTGTGTGATGGAGGTATTTTTAGAGGACACATAAATTTCATTGTCTGTGAATAGGGGTTATTCATGTAACTGATCTTTTGACAATCCCTTATAATGGACCATCAAAATATAGGTCATGCTGTATTTTTATCCATTTTCATGGATCCCTGCGTACACTGCAATGTATGAAGGATCTGTGAAAACGGGCGCCCTCGGGTTCAAAACAGTCTTGAAAAATCAACATTTTCCATGGCTGTTTTCACCCCTGTTGTCTGAATGTAGACTTAGAACACACCAGTATTATAAATGAAACATAGTGTTTGGCTGCACCGTTACAGATTGTGCAACGGCTTTAAGCTATGCCTTTAACTAGAAATTTTGTCCTGCTGTGAACAACCATTAATGGACACACTTGGCATACGTATTAAATTATCCGTAACAAATGACTGATGTGCACCATGATAATTCTCATATGAAATGTGACATGGGTCTGCATCCCATCAATAGAAGCCCAGCCACAGAGCAAGATATAGATCAATATATCAGGGATTTAGCTTTTTAACTTATGGTCTTGTTGTTTTTCACAGATCAAGGAATAATAAGACAGTCAGAAATTATCCGACTGCCTAAGTTTACAAGGCCTGGCTAATATCTGAAGGTCAGGATTCTAAAATTCAAGACATTCCACCCATTGTTCTTCCACGTCCTTACCAATGGCTTACTTGAATACTCGTTAGGGTCGATTCACACTAGCATATGTATTCCGTCCAGTTACAGTCTGCATGGAGTCCCCCCGAATGGAATACAATCACAATTTCAAGCGCTGTGGTGAACGATAGTGAATTACTTTCCTGTCCGCATGATTCATGCGGGTAGCAGGCGCCAAGCACACGAACTCCATTATAGTCTATGGGGTCCGTGTGCTTTTACTGAACCAGCACTTGCAAATTGTGTTTGGTATTCCGTTCGGGGGGTTTCCATGTGGAATCCAAACGCAGATGTGAAATGGGCATAACACGTCTTTTTTAAACACTAACTCTATAGCTTACATGTAATATATACTTGTATGATCCAAGTTTTCATTCTTTCTTAAAGACTTCATCCTATATATGTCCTACTTAATAGATACATTATGAGAAATTCTAATAACCAGGGCAATATAGTCCTTGGAGGATACTATTAGTGAAACAATACATTGTGTTCCTTTTCCTCTTTACAATGTGCAGAATGCTTTAGCCATACAAAAAGTGAATGGCTTGTCAGCTCCGATAGAAAATCAAGATATCTGAACTGAGAAAAATGAATACGTGTTGTCCATTTTTCAAACTGCAGATCAAAATTATTCTGAAAAGTCTTAAGATGAGGAAACAACATTTGTTATCAAGCATCATTTTCATGGACTTAACCAGCAATGCAGTGCAGCTGCGGATGTGAATGATTGTGCAGCCCATTTATTGATGGAGCTCGTGAATGATAGCATGCTCTTGTGATACACACTAATTGAAAAGCCATTGTTTGCGATTCTTCCTACATTTCTGCCAGTAGAAGTAATGCTAAGGGGTACAAGTCAAGATTGCAAAAAATAGCTTTAACACTTTTATGATCAATATGATTTTATTGTGAAGGATTTCTCAAAAAAAAAAATCATATATAATTAGATATTTATCTGATTTTATCGGGTCAATAATTCCAATCAAAGTGTACAAGATTGCTTCAGCGCGAAAGAGGTCAGGAGAAAGGCTTGCGGAATGGGATTCTGACAAAAGCTTGAAGTGAAATGAATACCCCAGTTTAAAAAGAAGAAAGTTAATGACTATTTTTGTTATGTTCAGATGCATGGCAAAGTCACTGTGAATAGATTGATGGCATTTAGAAATGGACGGAAAATAAATTAGAACTAGAATTTAATCACAGAGATTAATAGAGAAAGACTTTTATGCTCAAGTGCAATATAAAGATATCAAAAAATACTGTAAATTTCAAAAGTACAGGATACTGTACATGTCAGATATGAAAATGCAGAACAAAAGAAAATGAAAAACATGCTAAACAGGAATTTATATTGTAATATTGATTTGGAAAGACAAAAGGTAATCTGAAATTCCTACCGCTTTGGCGCAACATTCACAGCATACCAGATCAGTGAAAGGTGGAAGGGGGGCAGCACTTCTATTAAATATCATGTAGTATAGAAATTTATTAGGATATAAATTTGTGTATTTTTCCATCTATTAAGGTAGGAATATACCGTAGATTGCTATTACTGAGATGCCAACTGTTTACGGTATATGACACTTTTGCCTATGCTGAATATGACATCTTTCTGTTTAAAACTTCTGATATAATGTTATATTATAGTCAGTCTACCCCTCCTTTCAGGTAACTCCCAACTGCAGTTTATGCACTTGAAAAAGGGCCATGAGTTTGCCCGAAACGCGTTGTGCCTTTGCCAATAAAGTGTTTATGGTTCCTACTCCCAATTGATCTTTCTTCTTGACCAGTGAGCGCAGTCCATATCTTTCATTTGGGTTTACACTTATGTTATATTTGACTGAATCCAATATAATTTCTGGAGTTGACGATAGTTAATTAACTGTATGTGCTAGTATTATTTTGGCCATAATGTATACATATAGACCAAAAAAGAAGCAGGAGCGACACGCTGTAATTCATCCTTCAGTTATGCAGTAACAACAAAATGGAGGTGTTGAAAAGATTCCAATAGGTGGTACATACCCTTTTAAGACAAATCCATACATCAGGGCAAAAAGAGGAAAGAAGGGGGCACTCACCAGGATCTGTAAAAGAGTCCACTTCATTAGAAATAATGTATAAAACAACAAACAGGGAGAGAGGCACACAAATAGTGTCAGGCGACGATTGACTAAAAGCTATCTCTAGCTATGTCATGTATATACTAATTATTCTCATGCAAGCTTTTAAGTAACGTAACACCTATCCAAATAATTTGTTGGAAAGTACTATACCCTGAAGACTATAGTCAACCACAGTACTATCCACAACATCTCACAATTGCACTCAATAAACATTCAAACATATGTGTAATTGTATACACCTAAAGGGAATCTGTCAGCAGTAAATTGCTAAACCTAATCCCAGTTCCTTGTAGACATTATTCTACAGTGTCCAAATATGTCTCTGTTATTGAGCTTTGAAGCCCAAACTTCATGTAAATAGCTGTTGCATTCATCAGTATTTGCATATGAATAAACACAGTGCTCCTGAAGAGGCATATTTGGACACGGTAGAATAATCTCTTCAAGGTATTGGGATTAAATGTATATAATTTACTGGCAGCAGACTCCATTAAATACTACTACTACTACTACTACTACTACTACTACTACTACTAATAATAATAATAATAATAATAATAATAATAATAATAATGATAATTTTAACTGAAGGAAGCATTTGTTGCAAAAACTGAATAAAATCCCAATTCAAGGTGCAAAAGGTCCTAATGGTGACTATTAGATATTTAGCTCCTGCAGTAAATGTACAATGGCAAGCAAAAATGTGATATACACACGTGGACAAAATTGTTGGTACCCCTCATTTAATGAAAGAAAAACCCACAGTGGTCACAGAAATCGCTTGAATCTGACAAACTGGAATTTGCCTAACTACATGTTGACAAGCCACAAAGCTTCTTGGAGAATGTCCTATGGACAGATGAGACAAAAACCAAACTTTTTGGCAAGGCACATCAGCTCTATGTTCACAGACAGAAAAATGAAGCATATCTTGAAAAGAACACTGTCCCTACTGTGAAACATGGAGGAGGCTCTGTTATATTCTGTGGCTGCTTTGCTGCATCTGGCACAGGTGTCTTGAATCTGTGCAGGTACAATGAAATCTCAAGACTAACAAGGGAATCTAGAGAGAAATGTGCTGGCCAGTGTCAGAAGGCTTGGTCTCAGTCACAGGTCATGGGTCTTGCAACAGGATAATGACCCAAAACACACAGCTAAAAACACCCAAGAATGGCTGAGAGGAAAACATTGGACTATTCTGAAGTGGTCTTCTATGAGCCCTGATCTAAATCCTATTGAGCATCTTTGGAAGGAGCTGAAACATGCCGTCTGGAAAAGGCACCCTTCAATCCCGAGACAACTGGAGCAGTTTGCCCATGAGGAGTGGGCCAAAATACCTGTTGAGAGGTGCAGAAGTCTCATTGACAGTTACAGGAATAGTGTGATTGCAGTGATTGCCTCAAAAGGTTGTGCACCACAATATTAAGTTAAGGGAACCATCATTTCTGTCCAGGCCTGTTTCATGAGTTTTATTTGTAAAAAAAAAAAAAAAAAAAAAAAATTGTTGAAGTGAAAAGCAATGTCTCACTTTCATTTATTCATTTTCATAAAATTCTTATTTATTATTACTAGAGATGAGCGAACACTAAAGTGTCCGAGGTTCAAAATCTGATTTGAACAGCTGCACACTGTTCGACTGTTCGAACGGATTTCGAACCCCATTATAGTCTATGGGGAGAAATGCTCGTTTCAGGGGTAGGTAACATTCGATAAAATCATACTTAACAAGTCCACGAGTGACGGTCGGGCTGGACTCTTCTTGAAGTCTTCTCCCGGCGCAGGGTCCCCGCGTCCTCTTCCGGGTGGAATTCACTCTGCCTAGGCATCCGGCCTAGGCAGAGCCGACTGCGCATGCACGTGCGGCTCTGCCCAGGCCCGACGCCTGAGCAGAGCCGGCGCATGCACAGTCGGCTCTGCCTAGGCTGGATGCCTAGCCCGGAAGAAGATGCAGGGACGCAGCGTGGAGAAGACTTCGGAAAGGTAAGAGAAGAACCAGCGTTGATTGGCAGAATGTATAGCATTCTGCCAATCAACGCTGGTTCTGCATCAAACCTTAAACTTCGAACAGCTAGTAGTGTTCGATCGAGTACGAGTGTTTCGAATACCGTAGTATTCGATCGAACACCTACTCGTTCGAACACTACTCGCTCATCTCTAATTATTACTGTTGTCAGATTCAAGTTATATCTGTGACTATTGTGGGTATTTCTTTCATTAATCGAGGGGCACCAACAATTTTGGCCATGTGTGTAAATGTCCTGTTGAAACCAAAAATTTTTCTTTTAGATCAGATAATGTAATGCACAGGTAAATGCACAGTTAAAATTTAACATCACATGAACAAAATTAATATTACACATTAAACAATATTAAATGATTCCAGGTCTCATGTACCTTGATCAATGCTGCAGAGATACATATAATTTTTAATGTCTAACAATTCTAGAAATCTATAGGCTCACATTGCACGTCTGTAGGCCTCCAATTTCATATGTGGCCTTGTCCATTGCATACCATAGTATAAAAGTATTCTCCTACAGTTGTACAGAGCAAGCTTGTTTCTTCCTACTAAAATAGTAGTTTCAAAGATAGAAGCTACATGGTAAGGACAAGATTTAGGGTGTATTCACACATCATTTTTGGATCTTTTTTGTAGGTAAAATAAAGCAAGCTGTTTTACCATTTTTACATGTTTTACCATTTTGTTGTGGTATTTCCTTTACGTCATTTAAAACTTGAAACGGACCTATAGCAAAGTGCAGACATGTCCTCACGTAACTGATCACATTGGATAGGGATTAGAAAAGTTATTTATTTTGATAGCGACACACCTGGGCTTGTCCAAAAAAGAGGATAGATTAGGAGGAACACATCTGTATATGGGGAAAACACCTCAATAAATACCTCAGAAAATGATGCCAACACCTCTGCAATGCAACTGGGACAGCAGGGAAAGCATGCCTGGGAGCATCTAACAAGACCAAGTCACAGTTTTACCCCACCATCACAGCCTATCAACTACACACTTTCTACACTCAAAAACACCTCTATCAAAGTGGGAAAATACCTGGAAACCTTCTTTCTTCCCCAAATGGATGGCCAGAAACCCAAATTTAAGCTAAAGAAACATTAATCCCTTTAAATCACATTGCCCATGACAACCACAGATGGAATAGACAATGCGAAATCCAACAGTACCTACCCTGAACTGTCATTGTCGATGTGTGTGTGTGTGTGTGTGTGTGTGTGTGATGTGGTAAGACGTTTCAAAATTCACTTTTATGGTTCTTAATGTAAGCCCTTCAAAATTAAGTTACAGGCCCTTAAGCTGAGCTACCAGCAGAGATTGAGGCCCTTTAGGTGACTTCAGCCTCTTACCAGCAGAGTTTTAGGCCCTTTAACTTAGTTCAACCTTGCACCCGCAGACTTTTTTGCCCTTTGGGTGAGTTGAGCCTTGCACCAGCAGAGTGTTAGCTCCTTTAAAATTCTTAGCCCCTAAAACGGTGGTTCCAGAACCATCACTCTCATTGTGTTGGATCAATGCAGTAGATTGGACTGAGGACCCAGACATTGACCTTGATTTTGATTGGGAAATTGATAACATTTTGGCATTAAGTCCTGGGGCTAATTTTTATTTAGAGGACCGCAAAGGTGGAGAATTGGCTGCAACTACTACTACCGGTAATGGTCCTCTAATATCGGACTCTACATTACCTCTACAGGGTTATGATCAGGTGTTAATAGTCCAAACAAAATGCTCCAGTACTTTAGATGTAGATCAGAAACCACTTTCCCTTCCAACACCAGATTTAACCAAGCTTCACCATCATCATCCTGCTGAGATGTAGCCACTAAAGGAAACCTTGCCTTCAAAGGCATGTTCTGGAGCTGCAACTGAGCCAAATCTAAACAGAGTCCTTTAGAATGGAACAAAATTCACCAGCAGTGTTTTTGGCCTTTTGGGTGAGTTGAGCCTTGCACCAGCATGTGTTCTGTAACAACAGGTGGACCCTAAGTTCTGCGCTAAGTTGCAAAAAGTTCCACTTGACCACCGATGTGTGGACAAGTGCATACGGCCAGGGACGCTGCATCTCAATCACGGCACAATGGCTGAATATAGTTGAGGCTGGGACCGGGTCGCAAACTGTGGTGGCCTGCCTTGTCTCCCCACCCAATATTCCTGTCAGGAGTGCTGAAACACCACCCTCCTCCTACTACTCCTCCGCCGTTAAATTGACCCCAGCTACGAGCTGGAAACGCTGCAAAACTGGCATGGGGAGATGTCGGCAGGCCGTGCTGAAGCTCATCAGCTTGGGGGACAGACAGGCATTGCTTCCGAGGTCAGGGATGCCATCCTGGATGAGATGGCAATGTTTTTTGCCCCACTGCACCTGGGCCCAGGTGCAGGTTGCCATATGTGATAATGGCCGGAACCTGGTAGCAGATCTGGAGCTTTCTGGACTCAAACATGGTCCACACATGGCCTACATTTTCAAATTATTGGTGCAATGATTTCTAACAACTTACCCCAATTTACACAAGCTACTGGTTAAAGTGCGGCACTTGTGCTCCCACTTTGGCAAGTCTACAGTACCTGGTGCTAACCTCAACACACTCCAGCAACGCCTACATCTGCCTGAAGCACCGGCTGTTGTGAGGTCACCACACGCTGAAACCCTAGATACCATATGTTGAGCAGGGTGTGTGAGCAGCAGAGACCTTTGATAGAGTTCCATCTACAAAACCCAAGGGTACTAGCCACTCATGCAAAACTCGCCCATGTTGCCAGACTAATTCCTCCAACAGGCTAACAACTGCCATCCAGTCCACACCCACCAGGGACACACTCTCCAAGGTCTGGGACACGTTAATGGCACCCCCTGGCCAAACTACCGCCACTGAGGGGCCTAGTGTCACCAGGAGGGACAAGTATAGGCGCATGTTGCGGGAGTACCTGGCCGACCCCAGCCCTGTCCTCTCCGATCCCTCTGCGCCCTACACTTATTGGGTCTCCAAGTTGGATTTGTGGCTGCAACTTGCGCTGTATGCCTTGGTGGTCCTTCCCTGCTGCCAGTGTGCTATTGGAAAGGGTCTTCAGCGCAGACGGTGGCATCATCACGGATAAGCACAGCAGGCTGTCAGCTGACAGTGCTTACCGGCTGACTTTCTTCAAAATGAACAGCCATCATTTTCATTTTCAGCAGTGTCAAGCACCCTGACATGAAGTTTGATGTGTGTACTCAACCTCTACAATTTTTCCTCCTCCTCATACTCCTCCACCATCAGTGTTGCACAATTCTGCTCCTACTAGGTTCAATTCACACTAATGCCCCCAAACTCTTCTGGTTAGAGGCTCAATCCACCCTGATTCCCCCAACTGTGCTGGTTAGAAGCTCATTATAAGTCATGCCAAGTAACACACTGGCACACATTGTTGATTTAATGTTGGGTTGCTTTTCAAGAGACAAAGGCATAGTTCACATCATGGAGAGCAAACAATACTGGATTGAACAAAAAATTGGATTGAGCTGATATAGCCTGACTGAATTGCTGTGTATCACACTTAGCTTTAGGGGGTAGACGCTTAAAAATTGCATTGACCATACATGCCCTGACTGAATGAACGGCTGTCTCCCACTTAGCTTTGGGGGGTAGACCTTTAAAAATTGGATTGAGCTGATATAGCCTGATTGAATTGCTGTGTTTCCCACTTAGCTTTGCGGTGTAGACCCTTAAAAATTGGATTCAGTGTACATAGCCTGACTGAATTTCTGTGTCTGTGTCTCCCAGGTAGGTTTTCGGGTTACACACCGTGAAAAACTGGATTGAGCAGACATAACCTGACTGAATTTCTGTCTCTTCCACCTAGGTTTTGGGAGTAAACACCGTGAAAAATGATCTGAAAACAAAGATTGTTCAACATAGTTGTTCAGGGGAAGGATACAAAACGTTGTCTCAGAGATTTAACCTGTCAGTTTCCACTGTGAGGAACATAGTAAGGAAATGGAAGACCACAGGGACAGTTCTTGTTAAGCCCAGAAGTGGCAGGCCAAGAAAAATATCAGAAAGGCAGAGAAGAAGAATGGTGAGAACAGTCAAGGACAATCCACAGACCACCTCCAAAGAGCTGCAGCATCATCTTGCTGCAGATGGTGTCACTGTGCATCGGTCAACTATACAGCGCACTTTGCACAAATAGAAGCTGTATGGGAGAGTGATGAGAAAGAAGCCGTTTCTGCACGTACGCCACAAATAGAGTTGCCTGAGGTATGCAAAAGCACATTTGGAGAAGCCAACTTCATTTTGGAAACAAAGATTGAGTTGTTTGGTTGTAAAAAAAGGCGTTATGCATGGCGTCCAAAAAGAAACAGCATTCCAAGAAAAACACTTGCTACCCACTGTAAAATTTGGTGGAGGTTCCATCATGCTTTGGGACTGTGTGGCCAATGCCGGCACCGGGAATCTTGTTAAAGTTGAGGGTCGCATGGATTCCACTCAGTATCAGCAGATTCTTGAGAATAATGTTCAAGAATCAGTGACGAAGTTCAAGTTACTCCGGGGATGGATATTTCAGCAAGACAATGATCCAAAACACCGCTCCAAATCCTCAGGCATTCATGCAGAGGAACAATTACAATGTTCCGGAATGGCCATCCCAGTCCCCAGACCTGAATATCATTGAACATCTGTGGGATGATTTGAAGCGGGCTGTCCATGCTCGGCGACCATCTAACTTAACTGAACTTGAATTGTTTGTCCAAAATACCTTTATCCAGGATCCAGGAACTGATTAAAAGCTACAGGAAGCGACTAGAGGCTGTTATCTTTGCAAAAGGAGGATCTACTAAATATTAATGTCACTTTTCTGTTGAGGTGCCCATACTTTTGCACCGGTCAAATTTTGGTTTAATGCATATTGCGCATTTTCTGTTAGTACAATAAACCTCATTTCAATCCTGAAATATTACTGTGTCCATCAGTTATTAGATATATCAAACTGAAATGGCTGTTGCAAACACCAAAATATTTAGAACTAAAAATGATTAAGATTAATAGGGGTGCCCAAACTTTTTCATAGGACTGTATATAGCAAAAAGTAACTGCTGTGGATTCCTGCTATTTTATGGAGGACACCCCAAAGAAAAGCTGGTTTGCACGTATATAGCAGGAGGTAACTGCTCTGTATTCCTGCAAATTTGTGTGTGTGTGGGGGGGGCACCCCAAAGAAAAGATGGCTTGCACGTATATAGCAAGAAGTAACTGCTGTGGATTCCTGCTATTTTGTGAGGGACACCCCTAATAAAAGCTGGTTTGCATGTATATAGAAGGACGTAACTGCTCTGTATTACCTACAAATTTGTGGGGGTGGGGGACACCCCAAAGAAAAGTTGATTTGTATGTATATAGCAAGAAGTAACTGCTGTGGATTCCTGCTATTTTGTGTGGGGACACCCCTAACAAAATCTGGTGTGTACGTATATAGCAACAAGTAGCTGTTCTGTATCCCTATATTCCACCGTCTGTGGAAAGCTCCACTCCTCTCCCTGCAGTATATAGCTCTGAGAAGACCTGTTGTTGTTCTTTGGTTTTTCCCTGCCTATCTGAAGCTAATGTCTATCTAGCCCTCAGCAGATATGTTTCTCTCCCTATCTCTGACCGCAAATCTGATGAATATGGCGGCGGTCGTTCTTATAAATGGGAGGTCACATGGGTTTTTTCAATTTTTTTTCACTGCCTCTGTTGTCGTAGTTCCTGTACCACTTCCCCTGGTTGGAGGGTATACGAATTTTTACTGCGTATACTGCGTGGTATTCAATTGGGGACAAATACCTCGAATAGCCTGATATACCTATTCCATCGAACGGTGTTCGCTCATCTCTAATGATAATTACATATTTGTGTTAATTTGTGCTAATATTCCAGTGAGTAACAGGAAAATCCTCAACTCATGAAATATTCACATTATTAGTTTGTGTCTTACTATGCATAAGAATAAGTAGCATATAACAAGAAAACATTGGAGTCACAATGAATTATTAATAGTTATGTATTGAAACAGCCATTAGTATACTGTAAACATAGTAGTACTAGCATGTTTATGGTAGAAAAGGCCTTCCTAATGCTAGCCACTGGCTGGTACTTTTTACTTGGCTATGAAAAAGGGCATTAACTCTAGGTCTCTGCTGTACATTACAGCGGAGACCTGGTAGCTATGGCAATCATGCTGCAGCAGAGTGGCTTCCATCATCTTTATTAACCCGACATCCACCGTGACAGCATTGCTAATGCCGGGAGGGGTGTGTACTACAGGGAGAAACCCAGGGACCACATCATCGCCCCACTCCTGCCGCTGCAGGAAGCCCCACTGGAGGAAACCAGCAGTGGCAGGAGTGGATCCATGCATTCAGACGAAAAGACCCACCTACCATTTTCCCCCAAAATTTTTGAGATAAAAGTACATCTAGTCTGAAAAATAAGGTAATCCATTTAGGCAATAGAAATAGTTTTGATTAGAGAACCTTTATCTAAGATCAGAAAAATTTGCAGCAAAGGCAGAAAGAAGAAAAAAAAAAAAAGCAATACATAATGACCTGTGTCACTCCAGAACAGTAGCTCCAGTGCTGCCCACTAGTGTTTTGTATACTGGATTGCAGCAGTTATGCCACATTGACTACACAAATCAATCATGCCCACCAAGGCCAATGATTATACTGCAATTGTCACTTGTTGTCAATGTGATGTCATCGCTGCAGCCCAGTAAACAGCATTGCAGTGACGGAGAGTTCAACTACCAGTATAGCTTGTTTTGTCATTAGAAAATAATAAAGTTTAAAAATAGTCAATGAAGTGAATGAAGGGAATGGGGCTGTAAAAAAAAAAAAAATGAATGCACATAAAATGCATATGGGGAGACTACACCAAAATTCTGTTAAAATATGTGCCTAAAATTCTAAGATATGACAAGCATCAAATTTGTGTTTTATGCGTGTTTATGTATCTTGACAAGTTTGACGAGAATGAAGAAAAAGAGACGTGGCTAAGACACAACATGCGCCAAACTTTCTTGTCTTCCAGTTTTTACTGTACAATATTGACATGAATGTATATTATCAATGAAGAGCCATAAGCAAGAAATGTGTACTACATGCCAAACAAATTATATCACATTTATGACAAATTATGATAAATTTACACCATTTTGCTCATTCTAAAATGCATATCTTCTTCAACACCACTGCTAAATCTCTCTCATGGTTCACCTAGCCTTTGTAGTTTATCCTTGGTTTAAATGTGTAGCCATTTCACATATTTACCAGGCATTTAGAGTCAGTGTGCTGAAACACTGCTTATGCTGTTTGATATATCAATGGTGACAGCCAGTCTTTTTTTTCATGAAAATGGATTACATTTCGCCACAGCTCCTTTCTTGTTACTAGCATTAATAATAGTAATCTCACTTTGTATAATGTGTAACATCCATGGGTAAAATTACAATGACATATGCCTGATTCCATCCGCTCTGTCTATAGTAACAGTATAGTATATGCACTTATTCACTTTAAAATAAACTGTATTACTCCATCTAAGATTTTGTCTATTCTTCTTTCAGTTTGATCTAGTTAGAAGACTTTCTAGCTTCCTGACATACACACTGTTATGTTTTAGAGTATGGTACATTTACGGAATCTCTTATGGTTCCACATGAATTGTTAATATTATATTTATATTCTTCTCATAGTCTTCTATTCTGTCCTCTGGTGGGCCTTTAGAACACATTATTATTAGAGATGAGCGAACACTAAAATGTTCGAGGTTCGAAATTCGATTCGAACAGCCGCTCACTGTTCGAGTGGGTTTCGAACCCCATTATAGTCTATGGGGAACATAAACTCGTTAAGGGGGAAACCCAAATTCGTGTCTGGAGGGTCACCAAGTCCACTATGACACCCCAGGAAATGATACCAACACCCTGGAATGACACTGGGACAGCAGGGGAAGCATGTCTGGGGGCATAAAAGTCACTTTATTTCATGGAAATCCCTGTCAGTTTGCGATTTTCGCAAGCTAACTTTTCCCCATAGAAATGCATTGGCCAGTGCTGATTGGCCAGAGTACGGAACTCGACCAATCAGCGCTGGCTCTGCTGGAGGAGGCGGAGTCTAAGATTGCTCCACACCAGTCTCCATTCAGGTCTGACCTTAGACTCCGCCTCCTCCCGCAGAGCCAGCGCTGATTGGCCGAAGGCTGGCCTATGCATTCCTATGCGAATGCAGAGACTTAGCAGTGCTGAGTCAGTTTTGCTCAACTACACATCTGATGCACACTCGGCACTGCTACATCAGATGTAGCAATCTGATGTAGCAGAGCCGAGGGTGCACTAGAACCCCTGTGCAATCTCAGTTCACGCTAATAGAATGCATTGGCCAGCGCTGATTGGCCAATGCATTCTATTAGCCCGATGAAGTAGAGCTGAATGTGTGTGCTAAGCACACACATTCAGCACTGCTTCATCATGCCAATACAATGCATTAGCCAGTGCTGATTGGCCAGAGTACGGAATTCGGCCAATCAGCGCTGGCTCTGCTGGAGGAGGCGGAGTCTAAGGTCGGACCTGAATGGAGACTGGTGTGGAGCGATCTTAGACTCCGCCTCCTCCAGCAGAGCCAGCGCTGATTGACCGAATTCCGTACTCTGGCCAATCAGCGCTGGCCAATGCATTCTATTAGCCCGATGAAGTAGAGCTGAATGTGTGTGCTAAGCACACACATTCAGCACTGCTTCATCACGCCAATACAATGCATTAGCCAGTGCTGATTGGCCAGAGTACGGAATTCGGCCAATCAGCGCTGGCTCTGCTGGAGGAGGCGGAGTCTAAGGTCGGACCTGAATGGAGACTGGTGTGGAGCGATCTTAGACTCCGCCTCCTCCAGCAGAGCCAGCGCTGATTGGCCGAATTCCGTACTCTGGCCAATCAGCGCTGGCCAATGCATTCTATTAGCCCGATGAAGTAGAGCTGAATGTGTGTGCTAAGCACACACATTCAGCACTGCTTCATCACGCCAATACAATGCATTAGCCAGTGCTGATTGGCCAGAGTACGGAATTCGGCCAATCAGCGCTGGCTCTGCTGGAGGAGGCGGAGTCTAAGGTCGGACCTGAATGGAGACTGGTGTGGAGCGATCTTAGACTCCGCCTCCTCCAGCAGAGCCAGCGCTGATTGGCCGAATTCCGTACTCTGGCCAATCAGCGCTGGCCAATGCATTCTATTAGCCCGATGAAGTAGAGCTGAATGTGTGTGCTAAGCACACACATTCAGCACTGCTTCATCACGCCAATACAATGCATTAGCCAGTGCTGATTGGCCAGAGTACGGAATTCGGCCAATCAGCGCTGGCTCTGCTGGAGGAGGCGGAGTCTAAGGTCGGACCTGAATGGAGACTGGTGTGGAGCGATCTTAGACTCCGCCTCCTCCAGCAGAGCCAGCGCTGATTGGCCGAATTCCGTACTCTGGCCAATCAGCGCTGGCCAATGCATTCTATTAGCCCGATGAAGTAGAGCTGAATGTGTGTGCTTAGCACACACATTCAGCTTTACTTCATCAGGCTAATAGAATGCATTGGCCAATCAGCGCTGGCCAATGCATTCTATTAGCTTGATGAAGCAGAGTGTGCACAAGGGTTCAAGCGCACCCTCGGCTCTGATGTATCAGAGCCGAGGGTGCACAAGGGTTCAAGTGCACCCTCGGCTCTCCTACATCAGAGCCGAGGGTGCGCTTGAACCCTTGTGCAGCCTCGGCTCTGCTACATTAGAGCCGAGGGTGCGCTTGAACCCTTGTGCACACTCTGCTTCATCAAGCTAATAGAGTGCATTGGCCAGCACTGATTGGCCAGAGTACGGAATTCGGCCAATCAGCGCTGGCCAATGCATCCCTATGGGAAAAAGTTTATCTCACAAAAATCATAATTACACACCCGATAGAGCCCCAAAAAGTTATTTTTAATAACATTCCCCCCTAAATAAAGGTTATCCCTAGCTATCCCTGCCTGTACAGCTATCCCTGTCTCATAGTCACAAAGTTCACATTCTCATATGACCCGGATTTGAAATCCACTATTCGTCTAAAATGGAGGTCACCTGATTTCGGCAGCCAATGACTTTTTCCAATTTTTTTCAATGCCCCCGGTGTCGTAGTTCCTGTCCCACCTCCCCTGCGCTGTTATTGGTGAAAAAAAGGCGCCAGGGAAGGTGGGAGGGGAATCGAATTTTGGCGCACTTTACCACGCGGTGTTCGATTCGATTCGAACATGGCGAACACCCTGATATCCGATCGAACATGTGTTCGATAGAACACTGTTCGCTCATCTCTAATTATTATATCAGAGACTTGTCCCCCTTAAGAGCATCCAAGTGTTTTCTGAGTATGTGTTCGTACTCCTCTCATTTTAAAGAGATAAGTACTAGAAATCCCAAATTTTAAGAAAGCCATGTACCATTCACTGTTTCTCACTCATATATACCCAGATAATAATTTTGGTAGTAGAATTCAAAGATTTCTTCCTTAAAGGGGTTATCAAGAATAAATGGATATTTTAATAACAAAGCCCCAATACCCATGTCCAACTTTCTAAATTACATCTATTTACAATTTTTCTTTGTTACACTGTAATATATGTAGGTCATGTGACCTATATAAATTATATTTTTTGCCTTTCCACTGATGGGGGGAAGGCAGTCTAATTGATTTACACATATGCAACAACAGTGAAAAGGACCCATCCCCCATGGCCCATTATACTTACATTTTCTTCCTGGCAGCTCTACATCCAGGACGTCATTGCATGCTGGCACCTCCTCTTTGTGACGTGTTCTGGCCAGTCACACATTCAGAATAAAGTGACCGGCTGGAACAAGTCACAAAGAGGAGGTGCTGGCCCCATTATACTTACTTGTTCTTCCTGTCAGTCCCAGACCCAGACTGTCATCACAGGCCGACACACATAACTGTAAGAGGACCACTTTGGAGCATTATGCAATGCGGAGTCCACCGTTGACCATATTATACTATGTGGGGGCCACTTTGAAGCATATTTTACTGTGTTGGAGCCACTGTGGAGGATTATATTGTGCAAGGGCTAATGTGGAACACTTTATACTGTGCAGGGGCCCACTGTGGAGTATTATACTGTGTGAGAGGAAGAGGAGCTTAGAATTCCTGCTGGCAGCCCTGTAATTATGATATTCAGAAGTTATCACAATATTACAGCCAAAGGAGAAGGTTATTGACTGAGTGAGAACTAGGAGTCTAAAGATGGTTAGAGAGGATACCCTCACTAGTAGGCAGTAAGGGAAACAAGAAGGAGGAGTGAGTGAGAGAGGGGGGGGGGTGAATGAGAAAGGAAGAGGGGATGAGTAAGCTCTGAGTTCAGCCCAAGGAATCATGGGAGTTGTAGGAAAGGCACAGAATAAGCAGATGCAGATGTGCAAGTAGCTACCTAAGAACCCAGAAATCACTCAGAACATTCGAGCCTCCTGCCATTCCTGAGCAATTTCTACTGTTAGTTTCAGCCAACAATATGCTAACTAGGTTTTCTGATGCCCAGATAGATGGATCTTGGCTGGAACAGACAGACAAGGACTTCCAACGTGAGAGAGAACCTAACTGTGCTGAAACTTACAGAAATTATTGCTCAGGATTAATGCTGAGGGCTAGAGAAAAAAAATTCCAACTGAGATGGAATATGTGAAGCGAAGTGAAGTATGTGAAGTATTAAAGAAATGAAAGAGTTGGAGTTGATTTAGGTGGTAAATAATCCTCTTTATCCCTCCCACCCATGCTCTTTTTTTTTTTTTATCAAATACGTCTTTCAGAACATGGAATAAAAAGTGTTAAAAATGTTAAATGCATGCTTAAAGGGATTCTACCACTAAAACACTTTTTTTTCTAGTTACCACGTCGGAATAGCCTTTAAAAAGGCTATTCGTCTCTTACCTGTAGAAGTGCTCTCCGCCGCGCCGTTCGTTCAAAACACCGGTTTGTACCGGTATGCTAATGAGTTCTCTCGCAGCGATGGGGGCGTCCCCATCGCAGGAGCAGCGATGGGGGCGTCCCCATTGCAGCTCGAAAACTCACCGCAGCGCCGCCTCTCTGGTCTTCGGTGTCCTCCCCTTGCCTCTTCTGCGTACTGTCGGACGCCTGCGCAGTACGCTCTGTTCGACGAAGATTGCCGAATGTACTGCGCATGCGCGAAAGTGCGGTCCAAGCCATAGTGCAGGCACCGCACTTTCGCGCATGCGCAGTACGTTCGGCAATCTTCGCCGAACAGAGAGCATACTGCGCAGGCATCCGACAGACGCTGAAGAGGCAAGGGGAGGACACCGAAGACCAGAGAGGCGGCGCTGCGGTGAGTTTTCGAGCTGCAATGGGGACGCCCCCATCGCTGCTCCTGCGATGGGGACGCCCCCATCGCTGCGAGAGAACTCATTAGCATACCGGTACAAACCGGTATTTTGAACGAACGGTGCGGCGGAGAGCACTTCTACAGGTAAGAGACGAATAGCCTTTTTAAAGGCTATTCCGACGTGGTAACTAGAAAAAAAAGTGTTTTAGTGGTAGAATCCCTTTAACTCTTTTCCAACATCTGCCATACTAGTACGATGGATGCCGGGTGTTTTATACAGCAGACACCTGGCACGGGCATTAACCCCTCTGACATCTTGGTCAAATCTGACCGACGGGCCATTCTTCCGGGGATCGCAGGCACCCAGAGCAAGCTATGGGACCGGCATCCTGTTGTCATAAAAGCCAGGAGCCTATTGAAGGCTTCCAGGCCTGTTATTCAATAGATTCTATTGCAGGCTACTCTGTGTAGCCTTCAATAGAACTACTGTTTTTGTTTTTTTTTGGAAAGCATTGCAACGCATTAGCATTGTAATAAATTGCATTAGTGATCAGACCCCCTGGGGTTCAAGACACATAGGGGGTCTAATAAAATGCATACATTTTGTTTTTAAAAAAGTTTAAAAAAATTAAATAAATGAAAGTTCAAATTCCCTCCCCTTTCCCTAGAACAGATATAAAATGCTTAAATACTGTGAAACACATATACATTAGGTAACTTTGTGTCCGTAAATGCCTGGTCTATCAAATCTATAAAAATATTTAACTGTACAGTAAATGCCATAGCGGGAAAAAGAAGTGCCGTACCAAAGTTTTATTTTTTGCTGTTTTGCCTTTGATAAAAATTTGAATAAAAAGTGATCAAAGCAATAGCAATTCCCCAAAATGTTACAACTAAAAAGTACATCTGGTCCTGCAAAAAAAAAAAAAAATTACAAAAAAATGACGCTCTATGCCTTCCTGTACACGGAAGTATAAAAAAGTTATGGGTGTCAGAATATGGCAACTTTTGGAAAAAAAACAAATAAAATTGGGCATAGCTTTGGATTTTTGTTACAGGGTTAAAATGTAAATAAAACCATATAAAT